>NW_013666136.1:36760-46337 GCF_000517525.1 Limulus polyphemus
AAAACAGGAATAAAGCTAAGTATAAAAGAAAGATGCTAATATAAATGGGGCGTTTATAATGATAGTTTTATGTTTAGGTTGATCACTGAAGTCAGCCATTTCATAGCAGAACAAGCCAACATAAGTGCTCGTGGGAACAGATACCCAGTGTCTGGATTTGCCAATTTCTGCTGTTTGCAAAGTCTTTCAGTCAATTTTACAAATTTCTTCTTTCAAGCTGTATCATGTTCAGGCATTGAAGAAGGCAGAATCAACTTGATTTACATTGCAGTTGCTGGCAAGACTGGTAGTTGATGATCTATGGCCTGCCAAAATCTTAAGAACCGATGCAGCACAATTCTTCCTTTCTGGATCTTTCAGCATGTATTACTGCATTATTTGGTCAGAAACTAATCCACATGTGAGATTTTCTACACACCTCCATAATGCTAATATGACAGTGGTTCCAGCTGCTTTATTATTGGCCATGCTTATTAGAAGAATCATCACCACATGGACTGTAAACATGCACTGTACTATAAAATGCTTACAATGAAAGGTGATAGACACTACAGTTTTTATGTAGGATGGTGCTCCTATGCATGTCGGCAACAAGGTAAAACACATCATACAAGAACACTTTCAGGACATAATTATGTCATGACCTTGAGAATGGACACCTTGTCTATTGGACCTACTACCATCCAATTTCTGATAGTGGGTTACCTGAAGTCATGCAGGTACCATTGGAAGACTCACAGAATTCCAGACCTCAGTGATGCAAATGTCTCAGGAGTGGCCAACATACCAAATTAAATGCATGTTGCTGTTGTAATGTTTATTGTCACATGGTGCAATGCATTGTGGATGCGAGAGGAGGAACAGATTTTAAACAACTGATGTGACTGATCACACATTATGTCATCATTGCATCTGGCAACATGTAACAACTATGATGGTTGCATCAATATGTTTCCTGTTTGTGAGATATGATTTGCTAAGTTGCCAAACTTTATTTGTAAGTACTCTATGCATAATATATACAACCCTCAATTTAAGAAAATATACATCTAATGGAACAGCAGCAATAAGGTCTGATTCCCTTCATCCCCTCTTTGACCTGGACGAAAGATCCTCTAACCCTATGGCTCCAGATGCCAGTTTTAAATTCCTTTCTGTGTATGTTACTGTGTTACATTCAAAGTTTAATTAAACCACTTTACTATCAATATACGTCAATGAAATTAAAATTATAATATATATGTTAAAATTTGAATTTTTATGTTATATAAGTTAAATTTTTTTGTTTCAATGGGAATCTTTCAAAAAATACTTAAATTGCATTTTTCGTCTCACGTGGTCAACATGCTTTGAAAAATCTCGAATTTTAGACTACATACGTTCTTGTCAAATTTCAAACAATTTCATCTTCTATTTTTATTTTTGGAACGAAATATAACAAGAATGACGTTAGGTACTTACAATTTTGGGACTTGGTAGCCATCAAGCTAAAGTGGAAGTATATTTCTAACTAGTTACCATGGTTCCTAATGATTTATTCAGCCAAGATAAAGGTTCACTTTTTCTTGGGAAGCTCAAGCCACAGTGAATGAACCTCCTAAAGCCAGGAAGATGGCTATTTCTTTGGCAGAAGCAGTCCTCTCTACAATTATTCGTCAACTAAGTTCATTTGGCAGCCATCTCTGGAAGTGTCATTTTAGTAACTGAACCTGCTTCACAATGAGGTTAATGATGATGGCAGATGATGTACTTATTGGCAGGTCATTCCTCATCTGTCAACATTTTCCTGAACAATATAGATGAAGATGTTCTACATTTTGCCTCTGTAGTGGTTTATGTTTGGCTGTCTGTCGAGGTAGTGATACCTTCTCTTACCCTCAATGACTTTGTCATTAAAGATGGTAGTGGTGTAGTTGGTGGCAAGGCCTTGACAGCCAGCATACTCCTGGCAATGGTGGTCTTTCTCCCAGCAGTAATGAAGCATATCAAAGTTTCTGCCATTGTCAATGGTGATCCTGGTTGACTGTTGGTAGAAGTCTCTAACATAGTGTTCCAGTGTTCAGCTACCCCTCAAAGGTACTGTAAATTCAGAAAGGTTTTCTATGGCATCAAGATATAGTGGTCCCATTGGACGTGAGCACATATTTAATGGTGTCTCCTTGTTGTAATGAAACTTCCTCCAACAGGACACCTGAGTAGAAGCTCCTGATTCCTCAATGACAACCTCTTTTCCTCTTTGCAAATATCATGCACAAATGCACATTATGCTTGATTCTACAACTGCAATACCACTGTTATGATTCCACTATCACTGACAATGGTATTCAACAAGAGGCATGGATATACCAACTTTGTGGCTTCTGATGCATGTTTCTGGGGCTGGAATGTTTGCTCACATTCTTCATTCCATCCAAATTGCTTTCAGTTTTGGTTAGAGCGGATAATGTTGTTGCAATCTCAAAGAAGTTGGCTACAAGTCGTTGATAGTATGATGCAAAACCTATGAAATTGAAGTCTTGTCTCTTGGTTACATTTTTAGGCCATTCTTGCATCACTACTATTTTAACAAGACCCATGGATATTACACTTCTAACCACAATATGACGAAACAAAGTCCACTTCTATTCACATGAAATCATGTTTTCGTGGTTTAATTTTGAAGCCTATTTTTTACCCATTGAAATACTATCTTCAGGTTTCAGCCACAGACTCAACTTGATACCAAACACCAATACAACATTAGCATAAATCAAGTACTCCTCCCATTACAATCCCTTCAGTGTTAGCTTCATTGGTCTCTTTAAAATGGTGAGCATATTACACAGGCCAAATGGCATGATACAAAACTCATAGAAGCCATCTCTTGTCCTGAAAGCAGCATTAGATCTGTTTCATCATCTAGCTTGTTTTAATCTAAAATGAATGCAGAACCTGGACATGCCATTATTTTTCCTGACAGTTACTAGTAGAGATTACCAAGAAATATTTGAATATTGTGTGGTCTTGCTCTTTATAATTAACTGAAACTCAGTGCTGGTTAGATACATAGTGCTTCAGGAAAGCATGCATTGTGGTTGTTTTATCAGATATGCATCATCTATATGTATATGATGTTGTGTGGCTATTATTTGATTAAATAGGCTACCTGGTCCTACAAATACATCAGTATATTTAGCCACTGCACCAAGTCTAGACTTTCTGCATAATTATCAGCTAGCAATCTCAGATGTGTTGAAAACCATCTACTCATTTTTAGGATGTGACAAGACAGAAGCAAACCTAGCATAACCACTAGCCTCAGTTACTTCCATTTCACTCATAGACCATTCCAACATGAAGATGGATAACCATAATTGCAAAAGACAACCAGTACTTCATCACTCTTTAAACATATAATTGCCCAAGCCAACTGCTTCCTTTTTGTAAAGGAACAGCTTATTTCATGCATGGGTTCTATAGCTGCTTTACACAGAACCAACACATTATGCTTTGTCTGTACTAAACCATGAAATACCACTTGAATACATGAGGGTATTGTGACTTCCTCTACTACACACACTCTGCAGTCCACTATTCTTGGATCTGGTCTAACTGGCATTGGATACTCTCCCATAGAATTTCAGTTCACCTGTTGCACAGGCAAAACTTGGTGAAATGTTCTGCTGTACATCTACCCTTTGATCTGTGAACAATGTCTTCTAGATATAGTCAGAGAGTCATGTGTCCATTCATGTTTATTCATCTTCTTCTCCAAAATGAATTTGTGTCAACTGATCCAAGTGGTGCTTTTGCTCAGAGTGTCCAATATACTACAAGATTTAAGTGTTCTAACCACTCCTGTCTCACACAGAAACTCTATCTCTCATCTTTGTACTGAGACAGGCATACTATAATACATCTAACCCTGAAAGGACTGGTGTCACCATTAAACCTTTTAGCTCAAGTTATTCATTATACCTTCTCAAATCATGTAAAACTGATTACCTGGAAAGCAATGGAATAGGTCCACTAAATAACAGGAGATTCAACAAATTATATATTTTGGAGTATTTTTGGGTTTTCTTACCTTGACTGAGTTTGTGAGAATGAACTAAAGGGTGTGGACAAATGTAAAATACAAATAAACAATCCTTATTAATATCACAAATACAATGTGTGTGTGTACTTGCATAGACATTGTCTATCACTTCTATTGGGTCTTAAGTTGATTACCTTCTTTGATATCGTGTACCAGACAATAAACTCTCGAGAATATAAATGTAACATTCTGTACTTTAAAGAATTAAACTATAATTGGATACACAAAAAGTAGCCTTATATGTATGATAAAGAAGTGGTGGATTAAATTCGTAAAATGAAGATCCTCATACTGGTTTAATAAATCTATTAAAATTAAAATGTTTAGAAATAAAAATCCAGTATATAAAAAACATCATTAAATATCTAGGACTAGCTGTTTGTTTGTATCTCCAAAAATGTTCAGTTTTCAAGTTAATTATGCATAATAAATATTTTTATGGCCTACTTGTATAATGATCTTCTATTGTAATAAAGTTTTGGTTTAAAGGATCATTCAGATTTTTCTTAGACCAGAGGCCGCTTACAACCATTGGTATACCTTAGATTTAGATGTATCATTGATGATTCTCGTTCAGATTTATCTTGTGACGCTCATTTCTTCTCCAGGTAGCCGTCTAAAATTTAACAGTGAAAGACTAGAGGGTTTGTTTGTTTGTTTGGAATTAAGCACAAAGCTACACTATGGGCTATCTGTGCTCTGTCCACCACGGGTATCGAAACCTAGTTTCTAGCGTTATAAGTTCACAGACATACTGCTGTGCCATTGGGGGGCAAGACTAGAGGGAAGACAGCTAGACAACACCACCCACTGCTAACTCTTGGACTATTCAGTTGTCAACGAATAGTGAGAGTGACCATAGCATTACAGCGCCCCCACAACTGAAAAGGCGAGCATGTTCGGTTACGGGTAATCTAGCCCGCGATCCACAGATTGCGAATCGAGCGCTGTAACTATCAGGCCATGCCAGGCCGATTAGGCATTAATGAACACAAACTACAGAAAATACTTACGCATATATGAAAAATACAAGTTTAATTAGATTATTTAAGTGAACTGGTTCTTAAGAAGATATATATATATGAAACCCCACCAGGCGGACCAGCTTTTTTATTTTTTGTGTGGTTAATTGGCGATTGTTTCTCAAAGTTACCGAAGTAAGTAATGCTCACTTGTAGAATACTGAACGATGGAACTTTTGTAACTTTGCGCTAAAATACTTGACGCTTCACTTGACTAATCGAAAAAAAGGTTTGTTTTGTTTTGAATTTCGCGCAAAGCTACATGAGGGTTATCTGCGCTAGCCGTCCCTAATTTAGCAGTGTAAGACTAGAGGGAAGGCAGCTAGTCATCACCACCTACCGCCAACTCTTGGGCTACTCTTTTACTAACGAATAGTGGGATTGACCGTAACGTTATAACGCCCCCACGACTGAAAGGGCGAGTATGTTTGGTGGGACGAGGATTCGAACCCGCGACCCTTAGGTTTGGAGTAGAGCGCCCTAACCACCTGGCCAACTTCTTTAGTTCATACACTTCTATAATAGGTAAACTAATTCATTGGTAAATAACTTGCTGTTTCAGTAAAACTATTTAACTAATTTTCTTAAATTTAACTAATCTGCTCTTTCCTTTTTAATACTTAAGCTCAATAAGAGGTTTCTGGAATAGGCCATTAAAGTTTATTTTCCTGTTGAATAACAAAACAAAAAAGAAGAAATATCCTGAATATTACAAAAAACAACTTCGATTTCTAAACAAGATACGATTCACATTTTGGCAACAATTTCGATCTGTTTACTTGACGAAAACAAACATCTGGCCCTTACCATTATAGATCCTTCCTGTTTAGCCATCACGAGGTTAAATTGCTGATGTGTCTATTTTAATCATCATGCACTTGATAACTACCGAACTTCTCCTTATGTGAAACTGCTCTGTCAGTGTATTCGTACTTATATACACTAACGCTAATGTTTTGTTGACCTGGAAACCTTTTTTTCATTTTAAAATGTCACTACTTAACAAAATAAGATAGTTCAATGGCATATTCAAAGCCAAATGTGAAACGTTTCACTCCATATATTATATACAGCACAGTACTTGACGTCATGGTTTGAGAGATATGGCGTTAAACAGTGGCGTGACACGTAGTTTCAAGGTCACGGTCTAAGCTACACAGTTAACACCCTCCTTCCTACTCACCTTCTAACACTAAAGTAATAGTATTGGAACTTTAAAATACATAAAGAAAAACAACGGTTTTTAGAGCATAGCGAAAAAAATCTTTAAAAATTTAAACCGACGTTATTATCTTTGGTCACGTTGTATGATTCAAATTCAATGACTTTGAGACTAATAATGACTGGAGACGGCTTGAATGGGTAATGGTGAAAAACTTTAGTATAACAGCAAATGTACAAAGTTTCGACAAGGTTTTGACAAAAACGTTGTACATTTGCTGTTATGTTAAACATATATTAAAGTTTTTCTTCATTACTCATTCAAGCCGTCTCCGGCCATTACACGTTGTATGATTTTAAAAAAATCAGCCGGATGTATTAGCAGTACTACAGTTATTTTTCTTTTTTACATACTTACATTACCGAATGGTGGAAACATTCTAAATATGTGTAATATCTAACACTTTTCTTGATCTATAGATGAAGCTAGTCTAATTTACCACAGAATTGCTCACTTTAAGTTAATTTTGTTTAGGCTAGATCATAACTGAGGTACTATGTTTCTTCTTTCGAATTTTCTTTATTTGAAAAAAAAAACTGTATTATAGTTTATTATTTCAATACAAGACCCACGGTGGTTAAGCGGCAAGTCTGAGAGCTCATGACGCTAAAAATCAGGTTTAGATACCCACAGAGGGCCCATTATATAGTTTTCTGCTTAACAAGAAATTCAATACAAAGATTTTTTTCTGTTTATTTTGTAGTAAAGCAAAAAACTACCCAATGGGTTATTTGTGTTGCACCCACCGCAAGTATTGAAACCCGAATTTTAGTGTTATAAACCCTCAGACTATTGAGAGGCAACACAAAGATAATAAAGAATATGATAAACTCTATACAAATATTTTTTTATAACTACAGGTTATGGACGTGGCTTTATCTACTGTGAAATAACGCATACACCCAGTTTATCATGTTATCGCAGAGAGTCATATTGTTTCTGCTTCTTCCGAAAACGTTTCAATGGATTGCCATTCCTTTGGCGGGTTGTACGTTGGTCCTATACGCCCAGACACCACTTTACTTAAGCCTTTTCAAGGATTTTATGAGGTCAAAGGACCAAAATGTATGTTTGGGCTCCTTTGCGGTCATATTATCTGCAATCAAAATGAAAATTGGCACAAATATATATTTTTTATGCAACCTGACATAAAAAAGTTGGATTTGCTCATTTTGAGGATCACAAGTATGACTCGTAAAGAAAATATAAAAAATTGATGATATTTCAGCTTCTTGTGGATCGGTTTTACGATACACGATTTCCTATGGATCGGTTTTATGAAATGCTGCTTCCTGCGGGTGGGTTTTACGAAACATGGATTCCTGTGGATCGATTTTACGAAATGCAGATTCCTGTGGATCGTTTATACGAAACGCAGCTTTTAGACTTCAAAAGAGTCCATTATCAAGCAATTCAAAATAGTTCCATGTTGACACCAAATTCTAACGTAGACCTAAATACTATGATATATTAATAATTATAGTTTAACAGCTAAACCCATCTAGTTTGGCTCGGGTTTAAGGTTGTTAATCAGTAACACATTACTCTTCTCGTCGTATCCTTTAGTGAAAATCTTAGATAAACTGAGATGTTGAACTACGTCACACACGCCTAGCACGTGGTCATGTAAAGTGGAGTTATTATCTGTCACTTAATTTGTATGTTATTTTACGTGAGTTTTTAGCCATCTGGTGATCAGATTTATACATGACATATTAATTTCTATTTTGTTCTGCTATGATGTGTTTTATTTTTTAAGTGGTCTGTATATTTTATTTATTTAATACAATAGTAAGATGGTAATTATGTATTTATGTAATTGTGTATAGGCGTTCTAAATTCTACCAGTAAAATACGGTAATACAAGTTCTTTCTAGCCCGTTTCTTAAGCATGTTATACGTTAACGAACTACATTAGTTTTATCGATTCTGTTCTGACGTTCGACACTCGAATCTTACAGTGTCACAACAGTGTCCTAGTGAGTGTATTGATCAGTTATATATACTACTGCACTGTAGCTTTGGAATGAATATAGTTAGACAAAATTTAAAACAATAAGACGATCTGAAGACTAACAAAGGTGAAAAGAACTTTTTGGAATACGTTCTTAAGATTCTAGCATACTGATTTGCTGCATACTCTAAACTATTTTGTTTGAATCGCATTCAACCATATATTTTTTCAGCAGATATTGTTGCTTTTACGCGTAAAAGAACCCAAATGAGTTAAAGATACACTCGTTTGAATTTTTTTATTTTTATTTTGGAATACAGTAAAGTGCAGTAAAGCCTAAACCTGAAATCCGGCATTAGTTATAAACGGTTTGTTTGCTTGAATGCAGAGATCATGACTGACTGATAAGGGTGTTTATTTGTAAGAATCAGAGCATCAAATTGGTGTTGAAGGAGGGATCCAGAAACGATCAAGGCTTCTCTTTGCTTTACAAAGTATTAAAGCATTTTAGTAAAATAGAAGCTAACTCTAATTTACTCACTTCCAGCAGGAGACGGATTAGGGGGGGGGGGGTATGGAAAACAATTAGACACGGTTCTTCTCTTATACGTGTCGATTCAATAAGCTCACAAATACAATCGTGACAATTGAAAGACAGTAAAAATAAAACTTGTAGATAAATTGTATCAGTGAGTTTACAAAAGGTTTTGAAGTATTTGAACTTTACAACAAACATAAACAAACACTCATTACCCAAACCTAGAAAATTTGTACTGGATTTGTTCTGAACATTAGCGAACTCAATAATGTTATTAACTGTATAAGAAATTAAATAACATCTAAAACGACAACAACCTTTAAAATACTTGGAATTACGAAATAATATATTATTGTTACATGGTTGTGAATATTCACTCATAAGTAATGAGACTGAGAAGAAAAGTATCAGAATCGAGGAAAACCAAAAATATAACCATTGGTTTGTTTATAATTCTGTCATTAAATAAGATCTTTCTGTGCTGCACATTTTGTAACCTCTAACCTACAATAAGGTTTTTTCAAGGTCAAGTTCTTTTTTTTGTCATAATAATTTAGATTTACGTTACCTGATTCATGATGGTCTGAAAGAATATATCTATATGTTTTCATTGGCTAATAATATTACATCGTTATGTTTTAACTTCATATATTAATAGTGTTGCGTCAGCGAGTCACATGACTACTGTGACGCAACGTTTCTAGAACTATCATGTACTTTGGCGAATGCTCTAGTATTTACTAGATAGGGTAGGCTGGTATAT
>NW_013666136.1:47337-61183 GCF_000517525.1 Limulus polyphemus
CGTTCGTTATAGTGTTTGTTTTAGCGCGAATATTGAAATAAGTGTATCGGTAAAGTTATATTCTGAAAGACGAAATCAGTTTTATTAAGAAAGGACTTGTGTCGCTTAAGTTTCGTCGGAACGAAGTTACGGAAAGTTAATTAACAAACGGAGACGTAACAATACCAACACAAAACAATAAGAATAGTTAGGGCGATTGTTCAGCGGTGAAAGGATGCCGCTAGCTAAGGGTTACAGAACTATTACGTAATATGTTAATTAGGCCGACACCTGAGAGTTACATACCTGTTACATAATAGGCACAAGAGGGCGATAATGTCCACGAAGTGCACCAAAGGGCGCCGCTGTCTTAGGGAAAGGGTGACATCATAGATCGATATCAGAAAGCCTGTTACTATAGGTGGATACTGTTACTAAGGTTCCAAAGGCAGATGGTGTTACTAAAGGTAGTGTTTGTATTGACCAATGGTGTTGACAGGCAGATATGGCTACTAAGGTTTTATAGGTGGATGGATGTACTAAGGACAATATATCTATTGATGGATGGATGTGCTAAGGGCAATGTTTCTATAGGCAGATGATGTTACTAAGCAGATAGTTCAATAGGATGATGGATGGTGTAACTATGGTTCTATAGGCAGAGGTCTTACTAAGGGCAACGTTTCGATAGATGGATTGTGTTACTAAGGTTATTGTTTGTATAGGCAGATGGTGTTTAAATAAACGGATAGTTCAACAGTATGATAATCTCTTCATAGGGTGTCTCAATGCTCTGAACATGTGATTATGTCATCAATGTCTAGATTTAATTATATGTTCTACAAAATTACAAATAAATCCATTATTTTAATGAGACAACTATTATAGCATAGAGTATAACGTATGTCAGTTTTATCACACATACTGTCTTAATTTATCTATTATTTGAACAAGTCAAATATAGCACAGCTAATAATTTACTTCACATACTTTACAATTTACCTTTACCTCAAAGGTTTTATCATATCTAATGTTTCAGTTATATAAATATTGAATGAGACAGTTAGTACAGCCGCTTGTGTTTTTTAGGATTTAGTATATATTCAACGTACTGCAGTATAGTTTTGGGTTCTGCAATTAATTTGCATAACATACTTTTCACAGTTATCATCCTGAAAAGAAAAGATTTTTCATGATAACATAATTATTTGAATCTCTAAATGATATATGATAATTAATGTACACGTTTTCTGTATTTCACTTTATAAGTATACATGTTTCACTAGTTATAATGTTTAGTTTAAAACATATTCTTATGCTAACCATCTGTGTGTATAGTTCTGTTTTCATTCGTATCTCTAATATCAACAAATTGTTAATAAACTTGTTAGTAAATCACTTTGTTACAGCTAAGTATGATAAATAAGTGACTTACTGTTTAATCAATCACTTTACTATTATAAAACTATTTCAAATAGCAGTTTTGTAGTTTTAGAGTACAGCTTATAAACGAATTTTCTTTATGCATAAATCAAAATATCTGCGACAATTATCTTGTACAGATTTCTAACACACACTAATACTGTCTAAGAGGCCCAACCCAAATAGCATTGATAAACTTTGATGTTAGGAAGTATAAAGATCAGGAGAGGTCGTCAAGTGCCAAACAACCAGTCTCCTCTTAAAACTGGCAGAATAAAAGGTAAATAGCATTGAAATGTCTGGAATTTGTAACATACAAACACATATATGTTTGGTAAAATATGCTATTTCTAGTTTGTAATGATATGTACGAGAATAAAGTCGTGACTCTTAATAACTATTTAAATGTGTATATTAAATATTTGTCAAAATAAGAAATTTTATTACACTGTAGTTCATAATCTTATTAGTTCACCAAATCACAGTTTATAATCGAAAAAGACTTGGCAATCATTATCTTGAAAGGATCTTTATTTTTAAATCAAGTGATACATTTTTCACGTTTTATAAATCCAATGTATCAGTACAACAACAATGTAAAATCACAGACATGACAAGCATACTTAAGGTTTATTAGCTCTCTACACATGAGCTCAATCAATCTGACTGACCATGTGACCTTTTTACTCGTATAGAGTCTTTAAAGATTTAATACTACTAACTTTTGATATATTGTGTATATCTTCACGAATTTTGGCAGTATTTCAATAAACATCATAAAGCTTTCACGTACAAAAAATAAATTTCTATTGAAATAATTTCAATAAACTAAAAATATATTTGTCTTTGAATATATCCAGTATTTGTTTCGAATAGTACGTATGCAAAATAGTACGTATTTTTCTACCCTAACTCCATACAAGGTTGATCAGTTTGGCTGACCTGGTAACCACCAAAAAAAAAATCAATCAATCAAAAATACCCCCTTTTCTTTCTAGAATGACTTCAAATGTAGCGTAAAACTACATTCGTTTATCCTAAGTAGCTTTAAATTTGTAACAGTATACATGTATTTATAATTAAATTTTACTGTTTTATTGCCCTTTGAACGTGTCTAACTAGCATTTGCGCCATTATATGTGGTAAAACACTCGAGGAACGTGCAGCTCACAAGCTGCACGTTACGCTATTGAATTACATCCCCCCAGCTACTCCAAGCTGCTCAGGTGTGTGCCTCGTGAAATATTTTTGTTATATTACTATTGTTTATTTTACCTAATCTAACTTTAGCTAACCTAAACATATCTCTATTTTTACATTTTAGTTACTTTTATAATAATAAGTAAAGAATACACAAAAAACAAGAAATAAAGTACTTACCCAAGTATTCTTTTTTTTGCTGTCGATTATTGATGACACTTAACCCTACTTTTTTTTACACTAATGGTAGTAGTTCATTAAATAATTTTATTTAATTAAATAAAGCACCAAACAACACAAACTAATAACATGCACAAAAGCAGACAATTTCCTCTAACAATCACAATTTTTTTGGCTCTCTAACCATGTGACAAAAGCCATTACAAATGCATCCAAGCTAGCCATTGTGATTCCCATGGGAACCAAATTTGTATTAGAAGTGAAACTGACTATTCTGTGTTCAGAACACAATGTAATAGAATACCTGATTTGATAGATGAAAACCTTGGCTTACTATTGGTTATTGGTTAAACGTAAGAGAGAAATATTAATAAATCGTAAAAGAGAGGATGTGACAGGTGGATGTGGCAGGAGAGGCTTGATTTTCTATTTGATAGCTCTATAACCAAACAAAATTGAATACCATAAAAATTATGGTTTGTCTGAGCAATGACGATTTTATAGTGAGTAACCTACATTTAAATTCACAATTTCTTGGAGGTTGGTGGGTAAAATAGAGGTGAGAAGATACCTAAAGAAAATGTGTCACGTGTGTCACACTAGGGAAAATTCAGGAATTATTAAATTATTGCCTTATAGAATTAAGAACGTAAAACTTATATACTATTAGAATATAGATTATTAACTGAGATTTTATGCAATACTAATTGGCATAAAATAAACAAAAAGTAGTTTAATAGACTTTTGAATGTAAGACACTAAAACCTTGTGTCATGCACAGTAAAGGATAGCTGGGAAGAGAGGGTTAACAAAACTTCCAGATACTCTACTATAAACATCCTAACTTATAAAATACAGTATTAGCTTTCATACAACTTCTGTACCATATGTTCATAGTACTATTTCAGTTAGAGTCTATATGTTTCATTTATATAGCATTATATGAAAACAAACACTATATTTATCATCAGATATATTAATATATCATATTAATGACATGTCACTACATAAATAAATGAAAACTATTATTCAATGCAAGCTAAATATGTAAGATTTCAGTTAGTAGGCTCAGAAAACTAGCTTATCAACTGTTTTAAAACAGATGTTTCCTCACATAGATTTTAAAACAATGTTACAGCAACATATGATGCATTATCTTTCACTTATATTTTATAGATAGATCACCAAATATATTAATCATCAGTTAAAAATCACTATTCTGTGGTTTACTTATATAAAACTCAGTTTTCATTATAGCCAATATGCTATCCTTAATATATGTAAGTAAAATCTCAGATTTAAGATTTGCACATACTGAAACATTTTAAGCAAAACTTCAAGATACACTAATGTACTATTTATGAAAATATCTTAGTTTATAAAATATTGACCTATATCTGTCTAACTTAGTCTTTTATAATAACTTACACCCAAGGAATATCAATTTCTAACAAGTATGTTTGAACAACTAATACAAGTGTCCATTTATATTTCTTATATAAAACTCATGTTTCATTATAGCTTAATATGCAATCATTAAAACATGTAAGCAAAATATCAGACTTAACAAGCATACTGAAACATTCATCAACAAAACTTCTAGATATACAAATATACTGTTTACGAAAACCTCTTAGTTTTTAAAATACTGATCTACAGCCCAATGTAATAATACCTACAGTACGTACTTGTTCTAGCCTCTTATTAATCAAACAGAACGAATCTCTGTAAACGAAATATAAATAATATTCCCAAAGTGATTTGAGTTAATATGGTCATAGAACGGTTCTTCATTTTAGAAACTCTACAAAACATATCAATCACTTTAAATCTGTAACTAAATTGACTGTTCCTCATTGTTTTGAACATTAAATCTTGACCCTCACATTACTTGTCAAGTAACACACATACTGGAACATTTATTAACAAAAGTTACAGTTAGAAAAAAACGACTTTATATAGAAGTTATCACAAATAATGTGCATACATTCTACTTTTGAAGCTTTTGAAAAAAAAATTATAAAAGCTTTTGACAAAATATTTCAAGATATGTTCTACAAGAAAAGAGAATTCTTTCACATTTTGTAAATATATCACGTTTACTGTTTATCATTACAGAATATGTTTTACATCAAAAATAAGTTGTACGTAAGTCTAACAATGAAGAACGAATATTGTTTGTCACTGAACTTAAAAGTTAATAAAAAACGAATTTGTCTATTCATCCGCTTTACATAACAATAGAGAAAGCTAAATTTACATTTATGATGTTCTCAAGATTTGAGGGTACATTAGGAAGTTATTTTCTGTTTCTAAGTTATTAATTTCTGGTTTTGGTCTAGAACTCACATATTTGTAGTTTAAAACTACTATTGTTTGCAAATATAACTCACCAAGATTGATCTATACATAGTTTAACTTCTTTAAGGTGTATTTGTTTAGACACTTAAAAAAATAACAGTATCATCCACTTTACAGTTTGGGTTGTGTACTTCAAACTTATCTGAAAGGCAAATTCCGCTGACAGATTTATACCCTCTGATATTTAGGACTAACACAAACTGAAACATCTATGAATTATAAAGTACTGGATTGCCAAGATTAAATTAACTTTCATACAAGTCTAGTACATTTCAGCAAGTGTACAGTTTTGTATAATTTCTACTCAGACTCTCACTGAACTTTGTTCATTATATATATGGCCTCAACTTGAGAATCATCCAGTTCTACTGTCATTAAATATTTGAACATAATGAAAACAGGAACTAATATATTTTGTATGACATATAACACTGTTTGTGACTGTGAAAATTAGATTATTCTGGAACAATAAGTACCAAGAATAACCTAGTGGGTTTTTTAATATGGTGATACATTTGTAACTTCTGTCATATCTGACATATCTGTCCTTTTACATGAAATCAGTTTATAAAGAGCTTTCATATCAATTCACATAAAAACCATGTCATACATTCACCAACAGGATTTAGATTTAACTCCAAAGACTGCTGTTCAAAGACCATGCTTGTTATAATTAAGTTAGTATTATTTCTACCATATAATATAATAATAGAGTTATAGGTTTTACATCTTAAGCATCATTGAAATTGTTATAAGATTTACGAACATTAGTAAAGTTCCTTGCAGTAACAAAAATAAGACAAAGTCATAACACGTTATCAAACAGTTCTCCCTTACGTTACAGTCATAAAAAAACCTGTGTTTTTATATTATAAAGAGGGATGAGAGAATGTTATTGACTTTTGAAGTAGTTCTTTTAATCATCTATAATATCGTTCTTTTGACGGTAAATAGGTGTACAACATGGAGACTCTTACAGCTGCAGTGTCTATTTTTGTTGGCAGAAATAAAAAACCCGTGTTTGACGGCAGCCTCAAGGTTTCATGCCGATACCATCCGGGGAGGCAGCCAAGGGTCCATAAAATGTAGAGAAACACTCAGTCGCAAAGAAGCTTATATTCAATCTACATTAAATGTACAGCTTTCTTGAATTACGGGAACGTCTGAATGCATATCAGTGAGACTGATAATCTTTCTTTTCCTTACAAATCGTTCGTTACTCACACTTTACTACAGGTTTCCAATGAGAAGAAACTTAACATCATAATTCCCAGTTTGTTCCTGAAGAAGAAAGATCCACCTTTCGAAAGCGCTCGGGTTATAGGGTTTTTATTCATTTCTAACATCCTGCACATATCATGCCACTACTGATGAAACCTTTCATCGAGTACCTCAGCTTGTTGGTTCAGTTGGGAATGTAACAAGGTCTCAGTCAAAACACTATATCAATCATCAATGATTGATGATTGATATAGTGTTTTGACTGAGACCTTGTTACAAATTACATCATTTATTAAGGTATTTATCGTTAGGTGTTGCATTTCTTATAATGATATTATAAACATTCAATTATCAATATGTTTGATATATATATATATAATGAAATAAATACCTTCTATACTATTATTTACATTAATTATATTAATTGTTAACAGGTGAATAAAATCAGCACTATAAAACAATAATGAACTTAATATAAAATAAGCATTAAGAAGTTTTTCGCAAAATCCATTGCAAATCCCAGTCGTCACCTTAAAGTCATAACGGATATTGTCTGTGGTAATAGTTTCTAAATGCGTTGGGGATATTCCACCTACCAGACAAAACTAAATCCTGATGTTAAACTAGTCAGCAATCATGGAAAATCAATTAAGGGTATGGAGTTGAGTGCTTACACCCACAACGTCTCAACTCCTACTGCCTTTCACTGTCTGCAGCCAGTGATATCCTGCCGAAGAAAATGTGTAGATTGAGTTAGACAAACACAAAATGTCTATCTTTGCTAAATCCACGGCGTTAGGTACATATCTTTATAGTATACTGGAAATGTTTTGTTCTCTGAGATTTCTTCTGCCTTTCTACATAAAGGATTTAGAAAGAAGCTTAATGCTATGGAAAGCAAAATAGTGAATTATAATTTATATTTTCTGTTTACATTCAGAAGGTTTCGATGGCATCACTTCTTAACATGAATGTCAATTTACTTAAAAAACAACCTCTGTTTATGGTGAAATAAGGGGAGTCTGAAAAGCAAATGTCCCCACATGTCAACGTGAGAATATTGAAATTTAGATATATGTATAAATATACACTCAAACTCTAAATATGAATGCATTTTCCCTTGCTAAAACTTCTCTTTCAATTCATATACAGAAGGTCCAAAGCATTTTCTTTCATTTTCATGTATAATCACCAAACTTTGCCAGCAAGGTTTTCGACCGCGCTGATTTCAAACATGACTACCTTTTCTCAGTTCGAATACTTCATAAGTTGATATACAATGGGTACAAAATATTTTATGAACATACTTTCTGTACAAGTTAACTATATGATATTGAATACAAATTTAAACACGTTTCTACATTTTGGCCTATTTTAAAGAGAAATACAATGTGTTCAGAAATCTGATTCGCTATAGTTCATCAAAAGAAGCAAGATCTAAGATTCTGTATTGAAAGTATTCCTATTAAAAAAGAAATGAAATTTAAGCATTTGACCACTTTTATAAGTCAGGTTTGACCTGTCCAAAATCCTTTGTAATATTATGTCATTTCAGCAGTGATATTTTGTGTAGAAATAATTTTGATCATGATACCTATAAATACAAATGTCATGTCACACAAGGATCTATTTTTGTGGTCACATGTTTGTTATAAACAAAACGTAAGAATTTGTCATACTTACATACTTCAGGTACAATCTGTGTACAAAAAGGTTGTTGGTGATGCTAAGTTCTCAACGACAAATCCTGGCACCAAACACTTATGACACTCTTTGATTGGCTCTAATGTTATATGCCAGGTTTGGTGATAATAGGTCCAACGGTTCACCAGTTGTAAGCGGACAACCACAGACGTTTATCAAATGATAATTAAGCTTTATGGTGTCAGTATTCTTCCACCTAATTATACCTAATTACTAATATTATTCGGTTAGTGAAGAATGAATACCTACAACATTTTGATCCTATTTTCTGTTCATTTAATTAACAAGGACCGAAAATAAACTTCTGTTTTTATATCTGTAAATCTGTACATTGGATTTATTTTTGAACTCAAATGTTATATTTGATCATTAGCTTTAATCTTCTAAGTGAAGATAGACAAGAACGGACCTGATTCCTAGATAGCTCGTAGATTAAGCACTGGTCTTATTAGCCAACAGCACTGGCTACAGGTCCTGCAATCATTGATGAAGTACTTGTCCTGTTAGCAAGCAATACCTGGTTCTGAAGTCTATTTTCACTTTATATATTTGCCAATTTCAATCGGTTTAAAAGTAATGTTTGCCAAGAGAAAACTCCGGGTATTTAAACAATATTTCGCAGATTGTCACAAATCGTAGACCAAGTACGTTTGTTATGGTTCTAGTCGGTTGAAGCAAAAATGCGATATAATAATGTATATGTACTTTTAACTGGTTACCACATCTATTATTTTGTTTGTTTGTTTGTTTTGAATTTCGCGCAAAGCTACACGAGAGCTATCTGCGTTAGCCGTCCCTAATTTAGCAGTGAAAGACTAGAGGGAAGGCAGCTAGTCATGACCACCCACCGCCAACTCTTGGGCTACTCTTTCACCAACGAATAGTGGAATTGACCTTGACATTATAACGCCTCTACGGCTGAAAGGGCAAGCATGTTTGGTGGGACGGGGATTCGAACTCGCGACCCTCAGATTACGAGTCGAGCGTCCTGCTATTATTTCTTTATTTTTTACTATTTTTTTAATGAAGAATAATATAGAAATTGAACAACACACTTTACAATTTTTTAAAGGTGTTAATGAAATGGGTAAATGAAAAATAATTAAAAAAGGTACTAGGAAGCACAAGCTGAGGAGGCCAGAAGGTTGTTTTATTTAATGAAATTATATGATGTCGTTTCATTGCTATTAAGCACAAAACTACACTATCTGTGTTGTGTCTACTGCGGGTGTTAAAATACGATTTTAGCCACATGGGTGGATAACGTTATAAAGCTTTTACTTAACTATATTTATTTGGAAAAATATTGTCGCCATATTCAGTAAATATCTTATAAATAAGACCAGAATTGATATCCAAAACAATTTTTCAGCCCTGCCAATAAACACGAACTTATATAACTGTATAAGATTGTGCTGATATTTTATTAAAATATTGTTATACTAAAATTTGGTAGTTTGTGGGTTGTGAAGAGAGTCGAATGTTGAAGATTGCTAGTTGGTATTTTTCTACATATTGTCTTAGGTCGTGGACCAGGTATGTTCGTATTGTTCAAGCATGCAGTATTTTACAGATTCCTTTAAACCGACTATAAAGGTGTCGTGTTTATTGTTTTACTAATGTGTAAAGTGCTTTACTGTCTCAAGTAAACCCATCTCTTGTTTGTTGTTATTACTGATTACATTGACGTACTCAAATACCGTAATTTTTATTGAAATTCCACGACAAAGAAATTTATTACTAGTTTAAAAGCAAATTTTACAAACGATTTTTCTCGCCAAATATTAACTAACATTAAGCCGATTTAAATTGGCCAATAAAGAAAGTTAAAACAAATTTCAGGACCCAGAACTAAACCCGGCGTTTCTGACTGGTAGGACCAGTACTTAATCATTGACTTCAGGACCAAGATCCGGTGTACTTAACCAATGAGTTATCTAGGGATTAAGTCCGCTCTTGCTTTTCTATTCACTTAGAAGATACAGTACTGCATCATTATAGTACCATTGGTTATAACGTTTTCTCGGATATAACGCTGTGTTGCCTTGGGTCTCAAAGATTTAGTATCATCCGCTGCTTAGCTCATTGCCACGTGGCTTCAGAGGCTAAAGTCATTACACAAAATAAAGAACAAAAAGCAGGAAATCCCAAGTGCAAAGTTCAGAGATGTGAATATCAAGTTCAGATGTAAACTTGATATTAGGATGGTGGGAATTCAAGTAAAAAATAAATTGTAAATGTAACTCGATTGTCGAAATAGCAAGAAAGTGTCATCGATATAGCATTTGTAAAGGATAGGTGTAGAGTCACGTGGCCAATTTTCTAGTAGCATAGAAAACTATTGTTTATCGTTGGACTCAGGTGGATCCATCTATCTGGTCATAAATGACGTCATTAAAGAGGAAATGGTTTAAGTTTGTGGAGACGTTTCAAGAACTGTGTCAGAGGAAATATAGATGGCATGCCGTTAATGGCAACAGGTTTAGTGTAGTGTTAAGCCTGCTGCTCCCTTTTGGCGCGATTTTAATTATCAAATGAAAACGATTGTTTTAGCCAATCATATTCTATCTCCTGTAAACCCCCTGTCTCTACCATTTAAATATGAGATAATCTGCTCATTATACATTCTCAGAATTTACATCGAAAAGAAAAAATGCTCATTTATAAAGTATTCAAAATGTCCACAATTACCAGAATGTTACCATTAATGAGGGAAAAAAAACCTATTCAATTTCAGAAAAACTTTCAATAATTGATGAAATAAAGAAATGAAACCAGAGTTCTGTATCAAAAGAGGGAAAATAAACAGTTATTTTATTTAACTGATTGCTTTAATAGTCTTTTGAATCCGTACTTGTTCAGCATGAGTGCCTTCTTGACTTTGCTTTTAAACAAACAAATAAACAGCACCATCAAAAATCACAGTGTATATATATATAAAGTTTAATGAAGATATATGAAAACAATATAATTAAAAATTGTTAGTTTAAAAAGGGAAATAGGGATAATCAAAAATTACAGAAACAAGTTGAATCAAAAGGTAAAGATTATATTTTCAAGTCTACAACTAGTGACTCTAAAAAAAGTAAACAAACTACGTTGGAAATAATTTAGACACTATTTCCAGTCTAGTTTGTTTACTTTTTCTAGAGTAGGCTTGAAAGTATATAATATTTGCATTTTGATTCGACTTGTTTCTTTACTTTTTTGAAGATCCCTATTTCTCTTTTTAAGTTAACAGCTTTTAATTGTATTGTTTCTTACGTTTTTGTGTACATTTATGGAAAATAAATTTTAAGCTACATATGTGAATATATATTCACTTGAATATTACATGTTTTTCAACAGTTTAATGATGCATTGTTTTTTTGCTTTTTTACCCAACCATTATTTACTGAGCCAGTTGGTTTTGTGCCTGAGGTGTCGTGTAAACATGCGTTCAACAAGCGTCGAGTACAAAAAAAGCTGCTCATAACAACATCGCATATGTTGTGTATTTATAGCCACATAAATCAATTTTCAGTGGAAAATAATCAATTTTTTCAATAGGTCATGGACATTCGCTGCATTTCATATAGTATATCTGTCTAGGTTTGATATAAAATACCCAGCTGATTTTGCTTTAGGCTTGTGAAACAAAAATACGGATAATAATAATGATAATAAAATACGCACTCACAATTTCAGTGAAGTACAAAAATCAGTAGAATAAATCACCACTCACAAGAGTAGAGAAATCTACTATGGTAATCGTTATCTGTTAGTAAACCCACTGAAATAGTCGAAGAAAACTACGTAGAGACAAAGTACAACAGCAACTCGAGAAATGATGAATCGTTAAACTGGCAGTTTCGAATTAATGCACTATAAGTTGCACAAGTTACTTTGAAATGAATGTGCATGAGTAAAACACCGGATTTTTTCAATGGTGAAAAGTGAAGGGCGAAAAACGAAGGGGCTTGAACTAATTTTAAAACAACTCTATGACATACTCAATACTGCATTCATTATTATTGTCCAGGTTTCAGTAAAATATTCGTAGCAGTTTTTTCTGTAGAGGTTTGTAAAACTATGATCAATAACAATAAGGCTGGAGACACTGTTATAAATGTATACATTGTTTACTCTAATAAAACAAAACGTTTCCAACAGGTAAAAAAAGAGGCATTTCCGACTAATATAACAGTGTTTAAATGGCTTCTACATTTCTACGATGCTTGAATGGCTTTGAAGAACTTATGTTGGTAGCATAGAAGAACTTAGAAAGCCCTACAACCTTCGCAGAAGTTTGTTTAGTAGCTGTGTATATGTTTTTCCGTAGCATACCTAGCCATTCTTGTTGTAGACTTCAGTGCGTGCATGAATGGCTTCAAAGTGAAACTTGGGTAGTAGCAATGAAAATTTTTTATAAATCTCTCCTTCTCTTTCAAGAATCTACATAAAAATAGTCCTATGATCTGTGCAGGAGTATTTTAGTTGGTTTGCCCAGGTTTGAATAAAATATTCATAGATATTTTTTTGTAGGCTTGTGAAACAATAATGATATGAAGAACAAATTAACGAATTTTTAATTTTGTCTAACAACTGGAAAATCAACCTTATTTTTGCTATTATCAATATTTTAGCAGCCTTAGCCATTGAGATAGATTGTCTAAATTGTTGTTTCAAGAACAAGCCTGCTTTTGAAGATGGTTTTTCCCCCTATGTTCTATTAGAATTTATATAAAATTCCTTAGCGATCCCTATTCATGATGTAACAATATCTGCCACCATATAAATGTCGATCTTCATTAATTTGAAATACTTCAATTGTTTTTTATTTACCTTACAAAGTTCTGTATTTGATATTTAAAAATGAACGGTTCCTATGCGATACATAAGCTAAACGGCCAGGTCAGAAACCCCTAGGTCTAGGCTTAGCCGTCTCATTTTAAAACTTTTGACCAGACAAGGAGTACCCACCGGCTGCACGGCTACTCCTTCGTGAATAGGGAGTTTGCGGTTATAATTATAACGTATCCACAGCTGAAAACGTGTAACTTTTTCAGTGGCATATATATGTCAGACTGGGGTCTCAGAGCTCCGGATCTGCAGCTAGAAATGTTAACCACAAGGCTACGCCTGGTCCCATTTCTCTCAAGAAAAGTTAAAGAAGTTAGTTAATCTAATGACTGGTTAAAGTATATTCAAATGTTTCTCGTTCTGTTTTAAGGGAAATGCTTAAAATCATACAAAATATAGCGCATTTAATGAGAGATAATTAAAAATGTTTTCTCGCGGATCGTTTCTTTTACAGAATTGAAAACTTAGATAACGTTAAAGATATAATATGTACTTTGAAAAACAAACAATGGGTTAACAAAACTAAATGCTCATTTCCTTCAAAAGTGACTACTCTGAATAAAACCGATTTCTGTGATTCCCACAAATCCGCTAGAGAAATAACAAACAAGATAAAGAAAGAGAGTAAAGATTAAAACAGGAAAGGATTCAGTTTTACAGCTTGTCTTCACTTTTGTTCATGTTCTTAGAGAGGACCTGAGTTAAGTTCCTGGAGTTAACCAAACAGATTTTTATTTAGATGTAATTTTTTCTTTATTTTGTTAACTGTGAATCTGAACTGCTCATTTTGGATTTTTCTGGTTATACTTGCGAATCGTCTTCTTCGAAAGGAATCAATTGTAATCAAAATACAAGCTGGGTAACATAATAAAACAACATAAAAATATATGTTTGATACTGTTAGTTGTTGGTGTTGTTATTTTACTTTTGTCTCTTA
>NW_013666136.1:62137-64204 GCF_000517525.1 Limulus polyphemus
CACTTTGTTTGCTGGACGTGTGATAACAACGAAACGTTATTACAATCAAAACTGTACATAAATCATGACTCATATGTTTTTTGTTTTTGTTTACAATTGCTGCTATTTGTTTCTTTCAGATTGTTTTTCAAGCTTTTACGACAGTCGAAAAGTTAGGAACGTAATAAACCCTTTTGTTTCTTAATAATTATTAAAATCAGAAGTTGTAGGAAGTCAATATTTTGTGAATGATTTCTCCCAGTATCTTGGTGATATCAGTATTTTGTTAATGATTTCTCCAGGTATTCTGGTGATATCAATATTTTGTTAATGATTTCTCCAGGTATTCTGGTGATATCAATATTTTATTAATGATTTCTCCAGGTATTCTGGTGATATCAATATTTTGTGAATGATTTCTCCAGGTATCCTGGTGATATCAATATTTTGTGAATGATTTCTCCAAGTATCCTGGTGATATTAATATTTTGTGAATGATTTTTCCAGGTATCCTGGTGATAGCCTGGGAGAAAAATTGGTAGGCAAACCTAAGTTAATTTAAACTTTATAGTGTAGAAAAAAATATTAACGTGGTTTCAAAGTTTTATGACAAGAAGAATGACCAAAAATATATTAATAAATATTATACAATGACACTGTTTATAGATCACGTAAATGTTATAGTTCTGATGACTAAGATTCGACCAATGATCATCCACAAAAAGGTTTAAGTGAAGTCATCTTTTTCTTTACTCTTTGCTGGACAGTGGTATTGGCCCAGGCCACAATTTCCAGATGATCATGGTGTAGGCAGATGTCATTAGAGCTACAGGAAGAAGGAAGCGTATGATTGTGATAAGGGTGTAATGTAGCTGCTTCGAAGGATAGTGTGTTATAGACGTCTTAATACTCGGGTCGTATTCGATCCTGTTAACTATAATACTGTATGAAGTAAATGCATCCAATACCATTAGATAATATCCGTATAGAGAAAAACACTCACTCCTATTAGAACATAGACATATAAAATAACTGTATATGGTCCTATTGATATTGTATGAAGTAACCATGCCTGACCCTATTAGTTAATAGCATATGGTGTAAACACACTCGATCCTGATAAGGCCCTCCAGTGGTACAGCGACATGTCTGCGGACTTACAACATTTTAAACACCAACTAACTACGATAATTAACTCTGCAAACTGGTCGCAAAATCATTTGAGGAGGAGATAGAGGTATACCATCAACAGGATCCATTGAAGAATGAAAAGTGGACACACCAGCAGAAGCCCTTGTTCTTATGGGAGAACAACCGTCTAGTCTTCTGTAGCCGACATTTTCGTTTTGCTGCAACTGCCTAGGACGAATACTATATTCTTCGCTGTCTATACAGTTGTCACTGGGGAAATATATATCTTGATATTAGAAATATGAAATCGTCCTATAACTGCACCTGATTTAAGATATTTTAATTCATACACTAATGGAGTTACACATTTCGTCATTTCGAAAGGTCCATTCCACCTCGGAGCAAATACTGCAGTAAAATTATTGACTGCAGAAAATAAAGGATGTGTCCTTAGTAATACTAAATCACCTACGTTAAATGTGTCTAGGCATCTCTTGTGGTTGTAGGATTGTCACTGTAGCTTGAGCCTTTTCAACGTTAGATCGTACCTCTTGTAATTCTGCTGTTCGTTCATCAATGGTTTGAGGTGCTGTTGGGTATTTCGTCTGTAGGTTTCAAAGAAGGAAAATCTCACGTCCCGAGTAACTAAACCGTAGAATTATATATCATTTGGTAATTTAAAACATTGTCTTTCTATTCGTTATGAATAATGCAATGGAATACTTCAGACAGAATTATTGGCAATTCGTGAAAAAGTAAATGTGACAAGTGGACGTAACAAATGGGTCTTATTTTATACCTCCATAAACAATAAATATTAAAGGCTTTGAAAATTAGGCTTTGCCTTAATAATATTTATACTATAATGAGTACATTTCGTTAAACTTAAGACATCAGAGAGGGGTAGTGAAAAAGTGAATGATGCGCAAAACAATGATAACAAATGTCACCGTTCTC
>NW_013666136.1:65204-75815 GCF_000517525.1 Limulus polyphemus
GAACATTCGACAAAGTACATGATAGTTCTAGAAACGTTGCGTCATAGTAGTCACGTGACTCGCTGACGCAACAATATATAGTAAAGGTTGCGTATAAACAGGAAATATGTCAAGCTCATTCAACTTTCACAGCATCTCTTGCTGTCTGTTACCATAATGTTATTACTATTTAAATTGTTAAATATTGTTACAACTGTGTTCGTTAGTTAATTTCCCGTAAAATTTCTTTCCGAAGAACTTCAGCGATACAAGTCCTTTCTTAAATAAAACTAGTTTATTCTTTCTCAATACAACTTTGCAATACACTTAATTTCCACAGTCACATTAACTTCAACACACGCTAGAAATCATAACGATTCACGCACTTTACTTACGGCTTGACTTGATTATCTGTCTCTATATCTCTCTGTCTGCAATTCCAGTCCCGATTCATTGTCTGGCGCGCATATATACAAGAATATAAGGCGCGTAGAGAAGAATAGAGTTGCCACGAACAGAAATGATATTCTTCTTACACTGGCTCCTCATATATTTTTGCTCTCCACAGTTCCAATAACCATTCTGGGTAGCATCCTTTCCTGCCGTGGCATCTTCTCTGTGTTGAAGTTGCCAGCATTGAGCTCTCTTGTTCCCTGGTTTAGTACAGTGCCAGCAAAGTCCCTCAAACTTCTCTGAAAGCTGCCCTTTTCTGGCCTTGAATCCTGATGACTGTACCAACCTTGGTACCTCTGTGCTGGACTTAACGTAGAATTCGAATTCAAATACTCTTGCCATTGCATCTTGTATAGTAGAGGGATGTGCTTGCTTCACTTGTATCTTCAGTTGTGGACTGTCCAAGGCGTCTACAAACTGATCCCTCAGCAACAGCGTGAGGACATCGGGTGGTGCAATTGGGTAGGCCTTGTGTGCCATACTTTCCAAGTCATGTGCCAGCTCTTGCAGGCTCTCCCCTTTAGCACGGACTCTAGTCCTAAACCTAACCCTGTAGACTTCGGTTTGATTTTGAGTTCCATACCTGAGCTCTAGAGCAGCTACCAGTGCACTATAGTTGTGCCTGTCGTCTTCTGACAACTGTCCAAGTATTTCCAGTGGTTGTCCCTTCAAGCTCGTTGCTAGGTACACTGCCTTCTGCTCCTCTGTCCACCCATTTATTTCTGCCAGGAGCTCAAATTGTGCTCTATATGCTTCCTATGGTGCCTTCCCATCGAATTCCTGTGGCTTCCTTCGTACTAGATCACCCCTATTGCTGACACTCATGTCTGGAATGTGACTTCTGACAGGACTGAAGATGTCTGCATTAGGGTTTAGCTGCGGGGTCTGGAAGGAGCTTCCCGTTGTCAGAGGCTGATAAGGTCCATGGCTAATATATCCTCCTTGTGTAAGAGACAGTAAATCACCCTTTAATGTATTTAATTCACTTTGAAATTTACTAATGTTTTCCATTTGTACTTCTTGTCACTGTTGTTGACTTTCCTGTAACTGTTGGAGACTTTCTTCCTGTTTCCTTTCTTGTTCCAGTTTTCACTGCTGTGATCTCTTATCTTGTTTATTTTCTTTTTCCTCCAACCACTGCTGTAGTCTCTCTTGTTTATTTTGTGAGAAAAGAAACAAGAAAAGAAACAAGAAGAACGAGAAAATAAATAAGAAGAGAGATTACAGCAGTTGTTGGAGGAAAAGAAAATAAACAAGAAGAGAGATAACAGCAGTGGCAAAAAAACCTGCAACAGTGGCAGCTCGAACAGCCTAACCCATCAACGTCCAAACATAAGATTTAGTATAAAGATTAACATAATAACATTGATTTAATATTTTTAGAGCTCTTAGTCACGAGGAATAATTTCCATCCTCTAAATACTTCTACATATCACGTGTATGTTATCCTTCCCCCTCAAAAACTTAGTGTCATCCCTCATTTCAAACAAATATGTATGAACTTTATGGTTTAGTTCATAGATCATTCTGTAGTATTTCTGATAAAAATAATTTATTGAAATAACTTATAGAAAGGTTTAAATCAAAGAATTATTTATAGAGCATTAAAAAAAACATTAAACTAATTTAAATACAAGGTTAGACTAAACCTACTCTGTCTTTGTTAAGAAAAGAAGAATATATTATTTATTTTCCATTCATTCCAAAAAACTCATTTTTAAAAAATACAAATTTTACGGTTACGTATCTGTGAAGCGTATAAATAAATCTTAGATATTTTAGAGACATATAAATAGCAGAAGCTTTACACACTTTAATTTTTAGCTGTTACAGCAAAGGAAATACTTATATAGGTAGAGCTAAAGTAAAGAAATGTTATAGAAGCGTCACTTTTACCGTTATGATGATTGCTTTTGTGAGTGTTTATTTCTCAGCTAAAATCGGTAAGATTTTTGAGATGAGCATTTTTAAAAGGCGTTGAAATAAAGTTTTCCATATGAATACGCCATTTTTACAAAATTTATCTGTGGGTTAGAGTATTTAAATAAATTAGTAGCTGACTACAACTGATTAAGAAAAAAAAAACAACGCGTAACTCGTTAAACTTAACTAACTTACATTCCAGTTTATTGTAAGCAAATACATTTACTTTCATGAAAATATAAACTTTTAAAATATTAGTTTTTCTCATTTTGGCGACATTAGGCTAATAGACCAAGATAAAATGCCATTGAAAATTATTGTTTGTTTGTTTTTATCTTTCAGTTTTCGAACAAATCTACAATAGGGTTACCCTCGTATAGTTGTTTTTAATTTTGAGCTTATAAATTAGAGGGAAGACAGCTAGTGAAAAGCATCCACAGCGAGCTCTTCGAGTACTCTTGTCTGACTGAATAATAAGATTTGACAGTCACATTAATAACATACCCACGGCCTCAAAGTGCTGAGCGCGTTTTTACAGCAAAGAGAAGAGAACCACGAATCATTAGGCTCACAATCCGGGTACTCTCATCTGACTCAATAATAAGTGCTGAGAGCATTTTTACAGCAATGAGAAGTGGACCACGAATCATTAGGCTCACAATCCAGGTACTCTTGTCTGACTGAATAATAAGTGCTGAGAGCATTTTTACAGCAATGAGAAGTGGACCACGAATCATTAAGCTCACAATCCGGATACTCTTGTCTGACTGAATAATAAGTGCTGAGCACATTTTTACAGCAATGAGAAGTGGACCACGAATCATTAGGCTCACAATCCGGGTACTCTTAATACTTGACCATGCTGGCTTGTCTTTAAAAAATATCAAAATTAACAGGTTCATACTCTGTATTGTTAAGACAGCGGAATCCACGTGACCCTGGAAGCATGCGCGCCGGAGTTTCTAGAACGATCATGACTGTTCCTGGCAACTCTAGTCTTTTCTAGGCGCCCTCTATTTTAGTATATAAGCCCGGCAAATAAAGCGGAGAAATAATTGCAGATAGACAGAGATAGAGACAGATAATTGAGTCAAGTGAGCGGTAGTGACGGTAATATAAAGTGTGTGTTTTGTTGTCGAGACTGCAAACGTATTGACTGTGGAAATTCTGTGTATTATAAAGTTGTATGGAGAAATAATAACCTAATTTTAGTTAAGAAAGGACTTGTATCGCTGAAGTTTCTCGGAAAGAATTTCTACAAGAAATTAACAAACGAACAGCGACGCAACAAATTGGTGTCAGAGAGTGGGACGGAAAAAAAAAGAAAACATAAGAAGATGGAAACGAGAGGTGGCAAATCAAACTACAGCTTAGCAGATTTGATGGCAGCAATACAAGAACAGCAAAAGAAACAAGAAGAATTTTGATATTTTTTTAAGTAAATTACACATGTTCTTTGTTTGTGTTCATGCGCAAAGCTACAAAATGGGCTATATGCTGTGTCAACCGCTGGTATTGAACCCCAGCATTTTGTGTTTTCAACTTTCAAGCTAATCACTGAATCACAAAAAAAGGGGATAAAAAAGCATCACATTACTAGTTTTTAATATTTCTTATGTTGAAGTGTTTGTTTATTGCCAGTTACTCCAACTATATCATCTTATGATTAATAAAAGTATGTTTAAAGTTTATAGAGATTGAATTGTCAGTCATAATGTTCTATTGATTTCGGATGCACGTGTTTGTTTTTAACATCACGACCGGTAAACGTTCTATCAAATTATTAAACACAGACTTCTTTTTATAAAATCTAATTTTACGAATGTAACAACTGAGTACTTATATTTATATTTCGAGATTTTAACGCCATGCAATTGGTCTATTTAAAAAGATTTATTGACGATAAGGTTAATCAATATTTATCAGATTAGATTTGTAGTTTTTAGTCAAGAACATTTTGTTGGAAATACTGAACTAAAAAAAAACAAACAAAAAACTATTTAACTTTATCATATGTAGAAGGCCAAATACATTATTACGGAACTTTTATTATCAAGTCAAATATAACAAAGGTAACAAAGGTTGATAAACAGAAATGCCATCTGTTGGCAACTTTGTAAAATAAACGCTTCATTAACAGACTTATAGAAATTAGTGTGTGTATATATACATTATAATTCGAATTCGGTTCAAATAAACAATTTTTTAAACTCCAATCCAAAATTTTTATTAGGGCTAAAGAAGCCTATTTCAAAACGACACTACTTGTTTCGATCATGTGAATTAACACAGATGTGTAGATAGCGTGTTTATTGTTTGGGCATAAAAAAAAGACAGATCAAAAGTGTTTTAAACCATAAATAAAAACCGAACCATAAATAATGTAATAAAACTACACTCAGAAAAATCCCGAGACGTGATGTCAACACTGCGTACTTAGAAATAGTAATGATAACGATGACACCATCTTGGTATTTGAAGCAAGAAAATTATATGTTTCTTAATAAAACCTACTCAATATAATTAAATCCACTCCTACCAGCTCTATTACTACTGTTTTTAATTTCCTGAAAGTCATTATGAATCATTTTATCCTTCGTTTGATTTCGTTTTCAAATCCTGCTGCCATTTCTCACAGTTTGCCCTTCTCTTTATCCATAGCCTCAACTACCAACCTACAAAATCAAATACAATTTGTACAACAAGGCCTATCAGATTGCTGATATGCTCATTATTAAGGTGAAAAGTGTGGGTCATCAGCTTGTTGATAATCTCGTCATTAGAGTGAAAACTGTTACCGCTGGATCATCTGCATGCTGATATACTCGTCATTGGGGTGAAACTGTTACCACTGAATCGTCTGCATGCTGATATACTCGTCATTGGGGTTAAACTGTTACCGCTGAATCATCTGCATGCTGATATACTCGTCATTGGGGTGAAACTGTTACCGCTGGATCATCTGCATGCTGATATACTCGTCATTGGGATGAAACTGTTACCGCTGGATCATCTGCATGCTGATATATGCTCGTCATTGGGGTGAAACTGTTACCGCTGGATCATCTGCATGCTGATATACTCGTCATTGGGGTTAAACTGTTACCACTGAATCATCTGCATGCTGATACACTCGTTACTAGGTTTCACTCTTATCTGGTTGGAAGTAACATTATAGCTACTAATTTTTGCATTCAAGTCTCTTCTCTGACATATAATATCGCTCCGATTATGATATGGGTGGATCAAGTATGTCTTCCGGCTCTACGAAATCCTGACAAGGTGGATTTGGCAAGAGGTAATGGTATAGTTCAACAAGCTGGCTCATGAACTTCGTATCTTTTAAAAGCTTCCGTTTTCTGTGAGATTGGGGATTTATCTAAATATTTCTTTTTAAAATTAAGAAATTAAAAATTATGTATATTAAGAGTTGATTTATGAAATAAATATTGAAGCTACGGTTATTCGTATACATTGATAATAAAGTAGTTTAATTAAATTTTAAATGTAACTTCATAAGAGATCGTGACATGAGTACTTTTACCTACTCGTAACGAGAGAGAATTAGAGTTACATGTTTGCACATTGGTTGCACATCTCTTTCCAAATTATTAGTTGTTACACGTTGTGATAGTTTCTAATATAACAAAACGTCTTTCTAAGGCTTTCTAAAGAGTTTGTAGATTACCAGAAAGGCAATGTCATAAGTATTCCAATTTAATTAATAGCTGAGGATAATTCAGTGAAATACTTTTGAACAACATTATAATTTAAGAATCATAGATATACAATATCTTTATCTATAATGATATCATCACAACGCTCAGCATAATAAAACGTGCATTGTAACATCTGGAGGTAATTATCTCTTACAATGTAATAAAATAAAGTCATCTTATTACATCACCGTCATTGTACCATATGAAGGCTGTTTACCATTTGTCGGTTAAGTTTGGTGAGTGAAGCCTCTGGATTTATCTCTGAAAAAAAATGAAGGCATCACATGGAGACGATATTTCTGCCATATGTTAGGGCAAGGTTTAGCAGTATTAGTCAATTGGACACTTTTTATCACCTCCCTTGAAATGAGGAGTAACATCAACCATCTTCCAATCTTATGGTATCTGCCCACTCTTATTGTAGTAAGTGGCTCACATATCCAGTCCTTAACCTCTTTCAAAAATTTTGGGTAAATATTATTTGACCCGAGAGCGTTATAATTTTTTTAAACTTTCATGTTTTTTAACAAGCTCAGAATTAATGTGATTATGCTGCTAAATCTTGTTTCCATCTCGCAACATTTTAGAATAAGGAAATTGCTTAAATATTCATTAGCGAAAACTGCATAATTATCATCCCATAATTATCAAATATTAGCTTTCCTGTACTATCTCCCAAAGGCTCTACTCCTATTCTAAGAGTTTACTTACCCTTAATGTATTTTTACTTAATGTATATTTACTATTAATTTTTACATTTTAAGCCAACCTTTTTATAATATTCTTTTTTCGATGTCCTAATTTTCCATTTGGCTGACTCTCTTGATTTTCTATAATCCCCCAAATGTCTTATCATTGCAGTCATTATAAACTTCTTATATTTATAATGCTTTTCTTTACTTTATTATCGTTTAGCCAATCTGGTGTTTTACTTGAAACCACCCTTTTAGTTTTCTATAAAGAACATGCCTATTTGGATATTTAAAATTTTTAAACGTTTGATCAATATCTCAACTTAATTCGGTTGCCCGATTCACAGCAGATAATTGTTCTGTCATCTCTTTAAAGACTGCTTTTTTGAAACTTGGAACCACAATATCAATTTTCCTTGTCTACATATGCAGCATAACATTAAATCTAAATGTTTCCCAGTCTATACCTTATCAACCATTTCTTTATTAGAAATTAACAACATTGTTCCTAGTGGGTTCTCTTTCTCTAACCAAGTGTTGAAGAAAATCATCCTGAAAAGTTTATCAAAACATGTTTCTCTCTAGCATTTCTTAATCTGTATGCCTAAGATTAAAATATCCCATAATTATTTATTTCACTGTAGAGTTTCTCATTAATTTCGTCATTTTTATCTGGTGGTCAATAAGACATTTCAAGAAAAAGGCTTCTCTTCTTCTAACTGTAAAAAGAAACTCAAATAAATTTAATGCATTGTTATTAACTTTGATATCATCAACTTCAATAGACTGTAACTCACATTTTACATATAAAGCCAGTCCTCCTGTTTTTTGTACTCTACCCCTATTTAACAACCTATAACCCTGTATTTAAAAAATAATAATTTTTATCATAAATGTCTACATTTAACCAGTTTCAGTTCTTTCCATTATATTAAAGTCATCCATTTTATTTTTTATACTTTAAGCGTTACAATATAAACAGTTTAGCCTACCATTAAAACTCCCTTTTTCATTTTGTTTCAACATTATGCCTATCTCTCTCTACATCTTATTTTTGTTAATTATTCTGGCTCTCCACTGTCTGATCCTATTTTAAAGTTGTCCTTACAGTTACGTTACTAGCCTTTGCAAACAAGCCACCCTCTACTCTATTTAAATATAAACCATTCATTCCAAAAAATCCTCTTTTTCTAATGAGCTTATCCCACAAATCCAAACAGCCAACCTGCTCTTCCTTACATATTAAACTAAGCCTATCATTCAACCCTATTGGTCTACACATACTTATAATTTTATCCTCACAGTTATGTCTTATCAGTATCCTTGACAGAATTAATTTGTATGGCCCTTTCCTTGAATGCCTTTATTAATGCCTTTTACTCAACAATACGCTCCTATGACCTACTCTTCCCTACATCACTGACCCTATAAAGACTTCATCACTGCTAACACCCTTTACTATATTACTTGCTCTGTCGGATATATCCTCCATGCTTGCCCCTGAATAGCATAATCTAATTTTTTTTCCTGTTTTACCCCATAGATTTTATCCACGTGCCGTACTAAAGAATCTTCTATAAAAATAACCTTCTTATGTTTTCATTCCCATTCTTATCTGTCCTTTTTGTTATCCTTCCCTCAATTAGTTCATTATCTGAACGAGCTAAAGGATGAAACCTGATTGTAATAACGTTTCGTTGTTATCACACGTCCAGCAAACAAAGTGAATACCAAATTGTAGTTTTAAACTTAATCGACATTCTTTTATTTTCACTCGAAACAAAACTGATTTATCTACAGTTTGATTGTATCACTATGCAATAAAATAAAATAAATGTTTTCAGAGTCTTGAAACTATCTATTAGATGGAAAGTAACTAGTCATCACCACCCACCGCCAACTCTTGGGCTACTCTTTTACCAACGAATAGTGGGATTGACCGTCACTTTATAACGCCCTCACGGCTGAAAGAGCGAGCATGTTTGGTGTGACGGGGATTCGAACACGCAACCATCAGATTGCGAGTCGAGCGCCCTAACCACCTGGCCAGTCATTCATTATTCATTATTTTATTTATTAGGTAAATTGCTTGTTGTGGTCTCAGCAGTTTCTGCTTCTGTTGGACTCTCAGCTTTGGCATACATGTTGTATGAGTGAGGAGGTAAAATTTATCTATCTGCTATAACGTATTTTCCGGACGTTTACCTATCATTTAATTTATTTATCATTTTAAATGTATATGTGTGTGTGTTTTATAGCAAAGCCACATCTGACTATCTGCTGTGTCCACTGAGGGAAATCAAACCACTGATTCTAGCGTTGTGAATACGTAGACTTACCGCTGTCCCACTGGGGAACTATTTTTAAATATTCATTTAATTTTCTGTAAATCTAAAAGGTTATTTCTGAGACACCTGTATATAGATTTAGTATTAAGTTATACAAATTTCACACGTTACAGTCGAAGAAATGCCACAGTAATGTGGTATAACATTATCTAATTTTGATTGTTTTTTCTTCTATTTTTAGCAATTGGTACCGTGCTTTATATGTATAAAGTTAAACAAGTTATTAAAAACTACACATTCACAACCTTTGTTTAACCATTGTATAAATAAACGTGGCGATTTTTATTTCAGCTTCCTGCATGATTACCCGCTCTTACCTAGAGTAGCCCAAGAGTTAGCGGTGGGTGGTGATGACTAGCTGCCTTTCCTCTAGTCTCTCACTGCTAAATTAGGGACGGCTAGCGCAGATAACCCTCGTGTAGGACCAAAGTAAGGACTGTACGACTTTCTGGGCAGTTCAATGCCTTCATTGAGAAGACCGAGTAAGTTATTACGTACAACTATCTGTATTCTGACAAGGTAATATTCTTCAACATACTAGATTTGTTTACAGTACAGCTATATCATGATATTGATGATCCGAGACTACGCATGGATGATGCATATTTGTTCGTGCTTATTCATCTTTTTAAGTAAATTAAAGTAAAAAATATATCTGCTCTTACTTTATCGGAATTTTAGATATTTCGTATTCGTTTCAAAAGGATAAATTCGCTCTTACTTTGTTTGCAATCCAAATCTTTCATTCTCATTAAAAAATGATAATTTCTCATTCTCGTTCAATTAAAGGCATTTTCTACTTAACTACAAAGGATAATTTTATTCTTGCTTTACCTGTTTTGTCAGGCCTAAGCTGTATAGGTATTTTTTACCCATTTAAAATTATTTTTTTCACTCTTACTATACCCAAACTGATAGCTTTTCCACCCAACTAAAAATAATAATATCACTTTTTTTTCCCCTAAATTGTAGATCTTTCATACACATCTAAAACTCAACGATTTAACTTTAACTGTATCTAAAATACAGGCTTCACACCCGCCAAAAAATAATAATTTTATTCTTACTTTGCCTAAATGCAATCCCTTTATATTCACTCGAAAAGAATAATTTTACTCTTACTTAGACTTAACTAAGATTTAATTTCTGTAAAATCTTAAGTTAGGCAAAAAGAAATTTACTAATGAAAAGGAAAAAGAGGAAGGAAGTACCAGTTCTGTAATTCGACAATATAAGAGAAGTACCAGTTCAGTAATGTGACAATATAAGAGAAGTACCAATCTAATAATGTGACAATATAAGAGAAGTACCAGTTCAATCTGAACTGGTACTTCTCTTATATTGTCACATTTAATTTGACAATATAAGAGAAGTACCAGTTCAGTAATGTGACAATATAAGAGAAGTACCAATTTAATAATGTGACAATATAAGAGAAGTACCAGTTCAGTAATGTGACAATATAAGAGAAGTACCAGTTCAGTAATGTGACAATAT
>NW_013666136.1:76677-78025 GCF_000517525.1 Limulus polyphemus
GAAGAGCCAGTGTAAGAAGAATACTACCAATAAGTCAGCCTCGGGGAAACAGTAGTGGTTGGTGTTGAGGGACGCCCATCAACCCCAATTGTGAAAGTCCATACAACTAAGTATAAAATGGCAGGCACACATAGTGTCTATGTGACAGGAAAGCTGGATGGCCAAAAGTGCAACTTTGTCATAGATTCTGCATCCCAGCAAACCCTTGTGAGTATCAAGGTGTTAGATCCCAAAGGAGTACCAGAAGCCATACAGAAGCTCTTTGGTGTGACATGACATTCTGCTAGGTTGTGAGGACCAGTGTGGGTAACTATTGAGCTCATGGGAATGAAGGACAGACACAAAATATACTTGGCTGACATTGAAGACCAATGCATACTAAGGTTGGACTACTTACTACCGAGGAAGTGTGTAATTAATTTTGATAAAATGATGTTTGAGAACAACAAAGGCCAAATTCCGGTAAGTGTTAAAAGAGAGGTTGAACTAACCAGGTGTCATCAAGCTGAAGTCAAAATGACTGAAGGAGTTGATGATGGTGAAATGGAACCAGGTATAGATATTAAAGAAGAGCAGGAGAAATACCAATATTTGAAGCCAATAATTGATTTTCTACAAGCAAGTGTTTTGCACCCTACTTGGAAGAAGGTGTCTAGCTTAAGCCCTGTGACAAAGAGCTATTGGGCACAATGGAACCAGTTGAAGCTTGAAGATGGTATTCTTCTCCGGAGATGGGAAACTGCAGATGGGAAAGTGACGACCTGGCAAACAGTTATACCGAGAAGGTTACCGGAAGTTGTGCAGCGTCAATCCCATGATATTTTAACAGGAGGACATCTCGGGGTTAAGAAGACATTGAGTCACCTGTGACGAGATTTTACTGGATAGGTATGAGGAAGAATGGTACAGGACCTGCAGTACATGTTATGTTAAAAGGGGACCCAAGCATAAGGGCCGTGCTCCAATGAAGTTATATCGAGTTGGCTCACCAATGGGAAGAGTAGCTGTTGACATTGCTGGTCCTTTGCCCGAAACTCGTGCTGGAAACAAGTACATTTGTATGGTGATGGATTATTTCACCAAGTGGCTGAGGCATATGCAATACCAAGTCAGAAAGCTACAACTGTAGCTTCGGCTATTAGTGACTTCTTCTTCAGATTTGGTATGTCATACGAACTGCATTCGGATCAAGGCCGTAACTTTGTATCAGCTTTGTCCCATGAATGCTGCAAGTTGTTTGGCATACGACCAGGACAACGCCACTTCACCCACAGTCTGATGGGATGGTAGAAAATTGGCAAAGTTTTGTAATAGCCGCCAAGATGACTAGGATGTCTTACTTCCTCCA
>NW_013666136.1:78572-99062 GCF_000517525.1 Limulus polyphemus
GTGGAAATTCTGTGTATTATAAAGTTGTATCGAAAAATAATAAACTGTTTTAGTTAAGAAAGGACTTGTATCGCTGAAGTTTCTAGGAAATTAACAAACGAACAGAGATGTAACAATATCTTCTTTTTAGCTCATATGTTTTAACGTTGGGTCGTGCTAATTCCTTGAATACATACACTTAACTTAAGTGATAATGGTCTTATTCGTTATTAGCATCTACCTTAGTTTAGGCCCAAAATGTTATATCTTAGGTGTTTTTCACTACCTGTTTTTAATGACTATCTCATAAGTTTCAATTTGAATAAACAATTAGGTTTTACTAAACCTGGCTTTTCAGACTTTTCGACGACAAGTGAAAATTGGAAGGACACAAAAAATGATAATTTGATTTTGTATTGTCCAGATTAAACTTGCTCAGTGATTACAATCAAAGTGTAGATTATATACAAATTAATGTTTCCGAACTGAAAATTTCACTAAAATTATATGTGAAAACGAATCTTATGTATATAAGTAAAATATAATTAGTTTGTCATATCAAAAAACAGGGAAAATCTAACTGTGACTAACGCATCGATAGACACACACTTCACATGACCTGGTTGTTTCTTCATGTGTAGTGGCTTCTTTGATTCAACATATCGATTTTTAAAACTAGTTATTTATATCCTTATTCTTCTCGGATGTACAAACAATAAAACTGTTCTTCTTCCAACTGACAATCAAAGCTTATTTCTGAGTGTTTCGAATTCGTTTTCGGTGGCCTGATTTAGAAAATAAATATAGTTAGCAAAGTTCATTGTACATTTGGTTAATATCTTCGGCTGGATGCTTTGAGCACGTTCAAGTAATGTGTGCTCGAGCCCTCTAGCGGCATCAATTTTCTTTCTTAGAAATTAAAATTTTCAAGCTTATTAAAGCCGTCTATAAGACGTTTTAGTTAGCGACAACTTAGCCATTTCATGACTTCGTGTTATGACTTTCTAGCAATAACTGCTCAGAGAAATTGTTCAACATCAATTACAACTTACGCTTTATACAACCATTTACTTTTGGGTTTATTGAGAGAACACAAATTATACCTTACAACCAGTGAAGTTTATTAATTAGATTGAACATCAATCGTAACAAGTGCAGCTCAAGCCTTGCGTCATGAGAAGTTGGAAAGTAACTACGGTAGGTGAAATTCATCAATTAAAATAAATAAAGACGTTATATTCTTATATAATTTCACGTAAATCTAAAATAATATGCAATCTATTATTCCTGCAAATAGGTTGTGTATTCATATTGTATAATTACACTTTTACTATTGGAAATACTTTGTCGTGATATAGTAAAACAGTGCAAGACTAACTTTTGTAAGAATTCTTTAGCACGCCTCATTTTAATACTTTTTTAGTTCAGATATATAATATAAATTCATTTAATGGTTTAGAAGCATAGCTATAATTATTACAAAATATTTGAATCAGTGTTTTTTAATACAGTGTTATTTTGATACTCATTTTCTGGACTAACACAGACTTTATACATGGAATGACTTAAAGCACTGTTAACTCCTAATTCTTTAAACTGACAGAAAGCCTATCGCTTTCTGGCCTCTCTCAACTCCAACCGACGTTCCTTACATCTAATTTTATAACTGGCTAAAGATATTGTTTTTTGTTACACAAAGCTATGCTGTATCCGCGGTGAAGAATCTAAACCAGAAATGTTAGTGTTATTAGCTCACAAGCCTACTTTTGAGCCTCTATCTAACTCATTTGTACTTTTGGTGGTAATATTTTAGCCGACTGTATTGCAAGTTATAGTTCGTTTTATAATATATGCGCGCAAAGTTACACAAGACTTATCTGCGCTAGTGGTTCCTAATTTTTACCTGACAGACGAGAAGGAAGACAGCTAATCAACAACACCTTTTGCAATGTAACCGCCGCAGGGATAGTACTCTGAACTTTAGCGTTATAAGCCCGAAGTATACTGTTGAGCCACAAGGGGACGATGTTCTGTTGTGAGCCTATCTCTAGGGAATAATTCGCACAGCACATAATTTAGTCTAACTTTACTATTCCAACTTACAAACTTACATAATTGAAAGCCTAATAATTAAATTGCATCTATATAAATATTAACAAACACACAAGTTGAACCATAATAGATATACCGATAACAAATAATCATTGAGAGAGAGTGAAAGCTGCGACGTTACGAATTGTTAAAATATTTATACTGTTTTATTAACCTTCGCCCCGGTATGATCAGGTGGTTAAAGCGCTAGAGTCGCACTCTGAGGGTCGCAGGTTCGAATCCCCGTTCCACCAAATAAGCTCGCCCTTTCAGCCGTGAGGGCGTTATTATGTCACGGTCAATCCCACTATTCGTTGGTAAAAGAGTAGCCCAAGAGTGATGACTACCTGCCTTATCTCTAGTCTTTCACTGCTAAATTAAGGACGGCTAACGAAGATAGCCCTCGTGTAGCTTTGCATGAAATTCAAAAACAAATAAACTTAATCTTTATAATAAAACGATTGAACAGTACTAGTCATGAAAATCAAAAACTAATATAGCTATTCCTATTTATTGAAACTTCTGTAAATGTTCAGTTTCACTAATTTAGGAAAATAAAATCCCATAAATAACTTTATTTTTGTTGTTGTAATTGAAATTAAATCCTTAAATTCTTTTAAACCCTTCTTTTGGTTTCTGAAAAATTATGTTTCATTAAGAATGTATTGTAAAACAAACAAACAAAGGTCCCGAATTTTTACAGTAATAACCAAAAGAGTTTTCCTTCAATAAATTGTTAATACTATCAGTTAATTTAACTAATGGATTCAACAATAACATACTTCTTTCTGTTGTAAGCAGAAGGCGGGATAACTTCTATTCATTCATTGCCCTATTCACAGTTAAATAAATTTCCCTGGCTTTTATCAATGGTCATTCCGGTTTAACTGCTTTATGTTTATTTTCCCTTAACAGAAGCAAATTAGATTTCCTGGTTAAGATCATCTCTATTGTAATCAATGCATTAGATTTGGTTATGTGTATTTGTAGGCTGCTTAATTAAACTTTCATATGAAAGTATTTTTACGAGCCTAGTATCCTAATAACTTGAAAGAAAAAATAAATGAACAAGCGTATATATGATTGAATTGGGTCGCTGCATATATATAATGTTACCAACACTAAAACTACACTATTAAACGTTGTTTACAGCGCCACTAAAAGTAAGTGATTTTACATTAATTTCACTATTTTAGTCTATATTGCCAACTATTGTAAAAGTATGTCACAACTAATTAATGACTATTAAATTCGTGATTAACGAAGCAAACTTCAGAGTTTTTTAATGTTTTTAAAAAGTTTAGTTTCTGTCATTTTTTCATTCTTTTACTGCTTACATTCGTTAATTGGTTTTATTGATGTGTTCACTAGGTGAGCATACACGACCCAAGCAAGTGATAAATAAAGACAACTATTCAACTTTGTTTTTTAAAGAACATACTTGAAGATTTTACATACCATACTGGTCCGTTATAAGGATCGAGTAATCTATATTAATACCGTTATAAGGATCGACGAATCTATATTAATATCGTTATAAGGATCGACGAATCTATATTAATACCGTTATAAGCATCGACGAATCTATATTAATACCGTTATAAGGATCGACGAATCTATATTAATACCGTTATAAGGATCGACGAATCTATATTAATACCGTTATAAGAATCGAGGAATCTATATTAATACCGTTATAACGATCGAGGAATCTATATTAATACCGTTATAAGGATCGACGAATCTATATTAATACCGTTATAAGGATCGACGAATCTATACTAATAGTATTGCGAAAATCTATTACTTCCAGAATTCACCTAAAGTACATTACTTATTATAGGACATTGAAAATACCGTTAATTTAAGTATTTTGTTTACAAAATTTATAATGGAATTTCACTTTCGTATGTTTCTTCTTACAACTGCTCATGGTGTCCTTCTGTTGTTTATATTACAAGGGCAGGGCCAAGATATTCCACTGTGCTTATCTGTTCTTGAATTGTTTGCAGAGTCTAAATATAACGACAAAAACACAAGAAAGGCTAAGGCTTGCTTGCTAGGCTACTTACCAGATTTTTAGTATTGTTTCACTCCTTTGTTTACATGATCTGTAACTTTCTTGATAATTCTTGCGGTAGAAATATCATACGAAATATAATTAGAATTAGTAGGTTTTTTAGAGTGACAAACATCCTAAAGATCGTTATCCATCCACTAGACAAGTCGAACTTATTGTATAATTGAGAGAATAATTGTAGATGTGATGTCACACAAACTTCAACCTCGACGAAACCTTACTATTGCTTAGCTAAAGTCTCTGTACCTTTAACTGAACTATTAATGAATTAAAATTATACACTAAAGAAATCAAAATAGCTAAGAACTACTCCCTGCGATAATGCTTATAATGGTACAAGTTATAAAAAATAACCCTGACGACTAGAAGGGACGTCTATTAAGTGTAAAAAGGAGAAGCTGTAAATTTGGTGAATTATCACATCGCTATGTGCAATTAAAACTATAATGTTTCATATTTCTGGACAAATAGAGTAAGTTCCAATTCTCCGTGGTAGAGTAAGTTACTGCTTTCACAAATATATCATATTTCTCCACTCTTCATGACAGAATCCCTGGTAAAATGTGCATGATAAAGATAAGCTAGAGGAGAAAATAGTTTGAACTGTTAACAATACGTGATTTAACAAGAAAAAATACTGCCTATCAGAAGTCAAAAACAGCGATTGTATGTAATAGGATAAATTGTAGAATGAATGCAAAACAAAACTCGAGAGAATAAAATAACCAATGCGAGTTTTCTTGCCAGTTTGAACTTTCTGTAAGAGATAAGCTTCATAGCTATAAATAATTTTGTTTTTCAAGAAAACCAAATAATCCCTTAAGAAATATGTTTGAACGACTGATAATATTACAGAAGTTAGTTAACCTGTTAAACTTTAGTTGTGGACGATTTATTACCCTTCTTACTTAAACTTGCTTTGGTGATGAAAATGTCTAGAGTTTTTAAACCACTACGAAAATAACTAATAATAAACATTTTTTTCTAATAGGGTTTTCTTTTTCTTTACGTGGTACTTGGTATGGTGACGGCTCAACCTTCTGACAATACAAATGCATCAAATGAAAATGCTACAAGTATTTCAAGATCAGTGCCACGATTCGTCATCATCAGAACGATAACATATACTTCTTTTCCACATCCTTTTTCTCTATTGGGGCGATTGATAGGTAGAAATAATTCAGTTACTCTTCATTCGCCTGGAAAGGAGACACTGATCTTCCCAAACAATACTGACTCAACAGAAGACGTTCATACCGCTGCTTCCAAGGATATACAAACATTGATCAGTGAGAAGGATGTTAATGAACAAGATAATATTCCTGCTGAATCTAGAAATATAGGAGTTGAATCACCACCAGACAAAGGCTATTATGAACAAGAGAGAGTAAAAGATTATCATAATACTCAAACATTTAATAAAAAACCTAAGAAAGTCGAATTTTCAAGCTACACGCGCTACGATGACGATGATGATGACACCGATAATCATCATTATGCCCATCATAGACCTAAATCTAGAAACAGCGAAAGCTCCACAACAAGAGATCAAAGAGTCATCCCTCGAATTACCAGACCCAATAACCAAAAACACATGAATAGACCACATTCATCTAAAAGTAATTACAATAAACAAAAAGAACCACCGCCGCCAATGCCTGTTTTTAAAATTCCTTCTTCATTCTCAGTACCAAAATCATTTGTTGATTTTGATTTTACAATTCCGGGTGAACCAAAATATCTTCGAGACGCATATTCCGATTCTTCTTTTCCACAATTTTTTGACACTAGCAATGCTCATAATATTCCTTTTTATCGTGACTTTGATTATTCTGATAATTATGACTTTATTCAAGACAAAGTCAAAGAAAATGCCATCCTACCAATACCAGGCCCATTTTCAAAATTAGATACAGGAAGACCAGACCCAGTAGTAGCACCAAATGTTGATCTTAATGAATCAGAATACGACAAGAATGGTTGTAGAATGGTTGTTAAAGCACTTAATTCTGTTAAGATTAGGAATAAACAAAATAAAAAGGCATCTTCTCACCCACAGGGTGTCATTATGTCAAAAGAATGTCTTCACCCAGAAGCTACTGGGAGTAATGCCAAAGCATCTGAATATCATGAACCTGAACTTTTGTATCGTCCTTTCTTTTACTCGAATCTTCCATTTAATCTTCCTGATCACCCGAGTAACCAAGCTTCCAAACCTACTCAAAGTACAGTACCTTATCAGTCCACATATAACGACAGAGTCTCAACGGATCATAATCCCCATTTGGAAAACACGGGTAAACGCCATTTTGACTTCGAAGCACCTGGCCATTTTAAGCACAACCTGGAATCCCACTTGCACAAGTTTCCACATTCTAATCATAGAAGGGAACATTTTCCAGGACAGACAAATTACGAGAGAACAAGAGTATCAAACAGTCCAGGTGACACATATGATTATGAAACTCCGCTTCGAGGGCAAGATGATAAGCATAGGTTTGTGTATCGTTTAAACAACCGACCAGAAAAAACCTACAATGATCAACAAAGCTATAGATTCCACAACTCAGGTAAGGAGAGCTCTGGTTATGATAAACATCAGCCATTCCAAACAGAAGACAATTATGGCAAATCTCAGCATGCTGTATCACCCACCAGGACATATGAAAAAAAAGAAAGAATGTCTGATGGTATTTCCCACGGAATACCATCAGCTGCTGTTGGTGTGGGACAAAAGTTTGATACTGATGACCAGGAAAATGGTAATGAAAGTGGTGACTTACCAAAACTACCTACCACTGATCACTACAGTGCAGCTCAACACAAAACAAACGAAGAAGTCGAGCGTTTTGATAGACGTGAAGATCCTCAAAAAGGGTACAGTGATTCTGATTTCGGAGGACAAGGAAATGCTCAAACACGATATGGAACTAGTCATGCTGGATCTGTTTTTGGAGTACATGGTAGATCTCGAGGACCAACACCTATTAATAGCGCCTCTGGTCATGGAAATGCAGCACCTGAACACGCAAGATCCGAAGTTATAATACCTATGCAAGATGAATATGTAGAAAAAACACCTGTATATGGAGGGGCTGGTTATGTAGATCAAATACCAATTCAAGATGGGTTTGGAGGGATAATACCTGGCAATATCAGAGCTGGATACAAAGGACCAACACCTGTATATAAAGAACCTTTTTATGGACTGAAACAAAATTCTCGAAAAGGTCATTATAGACCTGATCAAGAAAGGCATCATATTCCTCATGAAGATCAAGCAGTTGGACGTTATGTAGAAAGTGATCATGGAGCTCATGGTAAAGAAAATTCAGATCCCCGTAAAAACTTTAATAAAAGTTTTTCATATTTTCATAATTATAACGACGACAAAAACCCCAAAAGCCCAGGATTCTATGAAGAATACTCAAGAGGTAAATTCAAAAGTTTTTCAACTGATTACGACAGCAAAAAGGACGATAAACATTAAACCAATGTCATGACAAACTTTAGAATAACCATATTTTAGCATTTTTATATAGGATGAAGGGCTTTAAACTCAGCATGAGAGTTAGTAACTCAAATCACTGACTTGAACGTCTTTAAAATAACTTTGAAATTATAACAGTACTTGCATGTGCTTGTATGTTACATTCAACTACTACTTAAACAAAAAGGTTCAGTAAGGTATCATATGAATGATATAATAAAACTATCTATTTGATCAGAGATGTATGAGTTATTAATCTAATCTTATATGATACACATAAAAACTTCAACTGCCAACATTACCCAGTAGTCAAACTAAATAAATAGTTTGGATTAAGTTTTATTAGAATACAAAACCAACTGCTAATTATCATTTACAGACTTTATCAGAACAATTGTAACTCTGGTTGTTAAAAATGTAACTAACTTATTTACTTACTACAGTTCTAATGTAATTAATCTCAACATCTGTAAGTAGTGATTATGTTACAACTGACTACTTCTAAAGGATGCTGCGTTTGTTTTCGTTTGTTTTTACAGTTGGTTGATTGATAACCATGACCCTTGGAGAATACACACTTATTTCGGCAATGAAATAGAATCTAAAACTCTAAAAAAATTGTTCTTGCTCTCACTAACTCCGAAAAACAACACACACTTTCATTAATCTCAAGTAAATAATAATTTCAAATAATCATTATACTGCTTTAGGACAACTAATTTGGACAAACCGATATACAGGATTTGTTTTTCTCCTTAAAGTGAAGTAGGACCCACCCTATTAATACATCAGTAACTATCTGGGAAAATTCTAAATGTTATTTAAATAAAAACAAAAAATATAAATGTTAATATAGAGTTAGAACTGTAATTAAGCAAAGCCATACATATAATTGGTTGGTTGATTGGAGTTTATTGGCGCAAAGCAATAGAGCTATCTGTGTCAAACAACTGGTATAAAAGCAAATAGTAAAAAAATTATAAAACCTAAGAAGAAATCAAGGTGAAAATTACACATTGCCGAAAAATTAGGCAAAAAAAAACAAACAAACTTAAATAGAATTAAAAAGGCCCATGGCCCGTAAAAAACTAAAAACACGATCAATCTGGAGATTGTCACCATCGCCAATGACATTGTTTAATGTCAGGGGTAAACCCTTTGAAAATACTTGTCTAAAATGGAGCTGCCACTCAAAATCGTAACGACAGCACAAAAGTAAAATATGGACAATTGTGACCTGTGTGTCACAAAGACCACACATTGTTGGATCAACCCCAAATAAAGGAAAATTATGTTTAAGAAACCTATGACCAATGTGTAGCCTAGACAAGACAACTTCTTCCCTTCGAAACAATTGTCAAACAACAACAGTAGGTTTGCTTTGTAAAAGCTTGTGATGAAGTTGCTCAGCCCAAATCGACTGCCAACTGATACAAAGCCGTACCTTGACCACAGGACCATAGTCCACATATGGGACAGGCACAGCTGTGACAATGTCATAGCAGATGGATATAGATGCTGTATCAGCAAGCTCATTCTCATGAATACCAACATTGCAGAAAAACTGGATAGAAAAATTGGACCAATCGTTCCTGAATATCCAAGAGAACAGGGTGAGAACTCACATTAAGCAATTCCAGAGCGAGTAGAGAGTTGAGAGAGTCAGTGTAAATAGTACAGTTAGTGTACTGTTTACCTAATATGTGATCCATGGCAAAAGAAATGACATACAACTCGACAGTGAACATAGAAACTATAAAAGGGATCCTGTGATCATCCACTGAACCACAACAAACCATGGCAGAATGTACAGAATCACCTAATTTCGAATCATTCATAAAAATGGGAACAGAAAATGGTTAAAAAGAATATGGTCGGCAAAGAGAAGATAGTACTTCCAATTGGGGTATCCGTCTTCCTCAGATGACTCAAAGTAATGTCACAGGTGGGAGTGGTAATAAGCCATGGAGGAATGGGCTGGTCATCAGATTCAGTATCATCATCCAATGATAAACCCACATCAGTCAGCTTTGTGAAACAAAGGCCAAATGGAGGAATGGTTGACCACAGATTCTGAAAGAGCAAAGCCTACCGAGGAAGGAAGATACAACCACAGGTGGGTTGCCTTGCTAAGGATCGAAGTTTGGAAGCATATTGAAAAGGAAGTTTCAATCATCTTAGGTAAATATAAGGTTCATGTAGAAAGCCCCCATGCAGAGCCAAAACCCCTGATGGTGAACAGGGTCCAATGTAGTCATGGCAGAGGTTGTGATAGAAACATAGACCAGAGATACATAGTAAATCTTGGATCATATGAATGCATGATAGATCTTGAGTATATAACATCTATCCATTCCTCAAGAGGTAGAAGAGAGGATGTGAAAGATGTTCAGTGCCCTTGTACACTTGACATGAAGTTGCTTAATGTGAGGAATGAAAGTTAGCTTATGGACAAAGATAAGTCCCAGGAACTTTGTCTCAATCACCATGGGAAGAATATTGCCTCCAAGATGGAACTCCAGATCATAATGCAAACCCCACTGGTGGTAGAAATGGATGCAAATGGTCTTAGAAGAGGAGAAGGTAAAGCCTTTTGCAGGTCCACCCCAATAACTGAGTGAGAGCAGTCTGAAGCTGATGCTTAATACACCTCGTGTTTGATGACTGACAAGAAATGTGTAAGTCGTCGACATAGAGGTTGTTTGCAATAGTAGGAGGAAGTTGTTCAATGACAGCACTGATCTTAATACTGAAAAGTGTGACACTCAAGACACAGCCCTGAGGGAGTCCAAGTTTCTATGTGAAGGATAAGGACCTGGTCGAACCCACCTGGACTTGGAAACTCCGGTCTAATAAAAGGTTTTGAATATAAATTGGTAAATAGCCACACCACCTACATGAATGGAGGTCACACAAAATGCCAAACCTTCAAGAGTGTCATAAACCTTCTCAATATAAAAAAATAGAAAGAATGTGCTCTCTCTGGATGAAGGTTTCCCCAATCGAGGTTTCGAGATGAATCAGGTGGTCCATGGTGGAGAGCTGTCGATGAAAACCACATTAGGTGGGCGAAAGAAGGCTGTTTGATTCAAGGAATCCAACAAGAAGAACATTAACCATCCTCTCCAAACCCTTACAGAGGCAGTTGGTCAAAGCGGTTGCATGATAATGAAAAGGAATCTTGTAATCCTTCCCAGGCTTTGAAAAAGGGAGAACAATAGCTTTGCACCATGCATAAGAATAAAACATTCTCCTGCCACATCCGGTTAAAGCATCCAGAAGAAGAGCAAGAGAGGCAGGAGAGAGATGGCACATCTCATAGTGAACATCATCAGGATCAACTGATGTACTTCCAGACCGAAGAAGAACAAGTTTAAGTACCACCAGTGGAAATGGATAAATTTAAATGTAGAGATGATCACTTTCTGCGCGTGACTTGATGGTCACGAAGGCAGACGAAGAAATAGTGCTGGAATAGTGCAAAAAGCTCTCCTCAAGGGTATCGGTGATGTGCTGTACATCAACAACCTCCTGGCCATGGGAAAGCAAAATGGAAAGGGATGAGAATCATACTCTGTACTGATGTGCTGGATCCATCCCAGGCGACCTTAGAACTGGTGGTGTATGATATGCTGGAAGTGAACTTAATCCAAGATTCCTTCTGGGTTTGATGTCTGACCAGCCAGGCATGGACCCGAGTCTCCTGGAAAGAAATGGAGTTGGTAAAAGTGGGTTACCTGCAAAAGATATTCCAGGCCCATTTCCTGAGCCTTCTAGGTTTACTTAGCGGGCAGGAGTCCACCATGGACAGAATACCATGGAAACGTGCCGAGGGTTTGGGAATTTAACGAACAGCTTCTTGAATAATACAATCAGTTACTGCCTTCACACAGTTGGTAATAGATAGAAGAGTAATGATAGCAGGATCAAGTTCCAAGAGAGCATTGAAGGAGAGCCAGTCAGCAACAATGGGGAAATGATCAATTCCTAGTGGGTAACCTAGTGAAAGTTAACAGATATATAGATCAATAACAGTAAAAGACTAACCAGGTGCATATAAGTAGGTAAATGAACCAGTATTGAAGAGAAAAAGGTTGTGATATGAGAGCATCTGCTCCAGAGAACGAACAATCACATCAATATCAGCATCATCCCATGGTGTCCATTAAAATATTCCAAAATAAGAAGGGAGGTGGCAGCTGGTAAATAGGATCATCAATGTCTGATTGATCATAAAGCTCATCTGGTGACAGGTGAAGTGAATATACAGTGGTGGTACGACCCACAGAGATACAGATGGGCATAACCTGCAAGGGTGTATTGAGTGGCAAAGACATGGTGGGTACATACTGGTCAACCAGTGGTGCCAAACCTCCATGAACCCGTCCATCACACAACCTGTCATTCTGGTATAAAGAAAACTTCCGAAAGGTGACAGCATCAGCACACCGACTGTAGCAGTGGAACAGAATGTTACAGCATAAGTCTGAGATGGAACAGGGGCAGCAACTTCCGAACCTCGGGGTAAGAAATGTTGTTTATAGTTTCCAGTCACAGTACCCCTTTTTCTTCCACCCATTTCGGACAAGAACAAAAGTATGAGAAGTGGGGACCACCACAATTGACGCAGTGAGGGTCCGAATGACAATCATAGGCGTAATAATCTTTGGCACAACAATGAGCATCAGTATAAGAACATTGGTAGGCTGCATAATTCCATCTTTACAAGTGGAGATATGACTTACAGTAGAAACATCTTGACTGGAAGAACCAGTAGGGATATCTGACTCGAGAATGTTTTTAAATCCCTTTGAATGATATCTCCTCATAAGAAATTCATAGTATAGAGTGTATTTGTTTGTTTGTTTGGAATTAAGCATAAAGCTACACAATGGGCTATCTGTGCTCTGCCCACCACGAGTATCGAAACCCGGTTCCTAGCGTTGTAAGTCCGCAGACATATCGCTGTGCCACTGGTGGCATATGGAGGGTAACCTCAATAGGTATATCCCCAACGACTTTCGATTTCAGGAGGAGTTTGCTTCTGTCAAGGTGCACAGTCGTCAGATAGTGGATGACTGTACGTGGTGACATGGACCGCAACGACGTGTTCATGCTCTAAAACCGTTTTAATATACTATACTTAACTTTAGGATTTGGCAGAATTTGTCTACATTACCTATCCTTAGCCAATAAACGAGTGATCTCATAAAACAAATCCTCAAATGAATTATCAATATTAAAGGTTTTTCTTAACGATATCAATCACACAAGTTATTCAGATAACTTTATTTAGTCTAATAACATTGTTTCCAAAGCTGTATAAAACATCAATGAAATAATTAAAATACTTTAGGTAGATTCTCCCCAGTTTAGGTTGATTTTCTTGGGCGTGAAATACCGAAGCTACAGCTGAATATACATTTAACTGTGTTTAATAAACAACGAAACGAAATTAGAACACTTATTTTTAAATTTCGATAAGCAATGGATGATAGATTTTCGTTCAATACAAATGATTATTTGTTTTCAAGGTACCTTAATGATAAGAATTTAGTTCACACTTTCGTTATTAGCGAAAGATGCAAACGATTCATCGAAAGCTATTAAGTTTATTTATCCTTCCTAATAATGAAATATGATATCAATTTTATGTGTAAACAAAACATGTAAAAACAAGAAAGTTTTATACGAAGAATTAACCCTTAAAAGTAAGCTTACAAACGATTTTCAAAAGTAATATTTCATATAATAAATCAAAATCTGTAGAAGTAAGTCCACAAATCTGTTTCACAGATCACACTTTATATGATGAATCAAAATATCTAGAGGTAATTTTGTTTGTGCCTTTCACAAACCATGTTTTATATGACGAATCAAAATCTTTAGAAGATAGCATACAAGCGCGTTTCACAAGTCATACTTTAGATGGGGAATCAAAATCTCGAGAAGTAAACTCTCATACGAATTTCACAAGCCATACCTTTAGCTGCCTCCCATCTAGTCTTACACTGCTAAATTAGGGACGGCTAGCGCAGATAGCCCTCGTGTAGCTTTGCGCGAAATTCAAAAACAAACAAACTTCTAAACACTTTCAATTCATCATATGAAGTATGACTTGTGAAATTCGCTTTGTAATTAGAGACTGATTCATCATATAAACTATCATTTGGTAAACTCACTCCTGTCCTTTCTTCTAAAAAACTTTGATTTGTCATATAAAGTATGACTTGCGAAACATGCTTTGTTGTTTACTTCTAAAGAGACTGATTCATCATATAAACTATCATTTGGTAAACTCACTCCTGTCCTTTCTTCTAAAAAACTTTGATTTGTCATATAAAGTATGACTTGCGAAACATGCTTTGTTGTTTACTTCTAAAGACTTTGATTCATCATCTAATGTGCTTGTGAACTTACTTCTAAATTATTTGATTCATGAATCCCCGTCCCGCCAAACATGCTCGCCCTTTCAGTCATGGGGGCGTTATAATGTGACGGTCAATCCCACTATTCGTTGGTAAAAGAGTAGCCCAAGAGTTGGCGGTGGGTGATGATGATTAGATTGCGAGTCGAGCGCCTTATCCACTTGGCCATGCCGGGCCGATGTTTAGAAGTAAGTACAAAAGCAAGTTTTATAAGTAATACTTTAGATGATGAATCAAAGTTTCTACATATAAGCAACAAAGCAAATTTCACAACTCGTACTTTATATGACGATTTGAAATTCGTTAAAAGTAAGCATAAGCATGCAAGTGAATCTAACAAATCAAGTAGTTTGACATATAGGTTTTCCACCCTACTTGGATGTAAAAGGAACTGGAAAAATATAAAATGTTAAAAAATCATCACAAAGTACCACAAATCATCAGAAAAGGTAAAAAATCACCCAAATAGCTCAAAATTATTAAAAAACAAACTTACATACGTCAAAAAATTCATTCCTTGCGATCTGTTTTATGACTCTCTCCTTCGCCATATGTAATATAAAGCATCGCCCCACTTGGAAGAGAATTAGTTTTGAGTGCAACAAAAATTCGAAAAGTGTACAAAATCATCAAAAAATTATGAAAAATACCCATAATTATTACAAAATACCCACATTATAAATATTAATTAGAATACCCCTATCAACTTAATAAATATAATTCATATTAACATCTCTAATATTTAGATTCCTTTTTAATTATTCTATAAATGATTCATTAGGACAGTGAGATTACTTTGTAGAATCTTTCAGAATGTGAGCTATTTTATACGATTTTTAACATTCTTGGTGAGTTGTGGTGCATTCTTATATTATCTGTGCCGAAGGAAGAAGACATAGCAAGTAAGGCGACGAACCAATTTTTTAATGTTTGTAAGTTATATTTTACTAGAATTTCCAGTTCTTCAATAATATCAATTAATTGTTTTGTGAAATCAGAAAAAAACGAATATGATGATACATTTAATATTTTCTATAAAAACAGAAGAATGGTGAAACAAATAGCACAATTTATAAAGATGAATCAAAATATTTATAAACAAGCACGCAAGTGAGTTTCACAAGCCATACAAGTGACGAAATGAAGTTTTAGAAGCAATCTCACAAAGTCTTCAGAAGTAATTTTACAAATAATCTTACCTTAGTCAACATTATGTCTTCTGATAGTTATAATGATAAGCTCATAAGATATTTTCAAATCTTTTGATATATTTTGGTTTTCCTATTAATATTTCCACTTTCTTTGCATCAGAACACAATTTCATATCAACTCGTTTTCTAATTTTTTTCCATAGTCTTTCCAATTACAGAATTATTTAACAATTTTCATTAAGTTAGTTTTTAATAAGCTCTAAGATATTTTAAAATATTTTAATATATTTTATTCTTCCCTGTTTTCTATATTTGGATAGAAATAGTCTTCGTCTTTAATGTTTAGAAAGTCGATATCTAGTTCCTTATCATTCCAAATTGTTAGAATAAATGTAATATTTTTCAATTCAAAATCATTAAGCTTTGGAATACCTTCAAAATAAATATTATTATTAAGTTGCGTAAAACCATTAATTATCCTTAATTGAAGCATTATCTTCGTTATTTTCGCTTAAATCATGTTTATATAGAAATACAAAAATTATGAAATTATAAATATACAAGGCTGTCGATATCATCAACAGAAGAGGTAACAGAAGCAGTCAATCATCCAAGAGATGATTTTATCTATATTTACAAATCTAGGTTTAAATTCCAAGTTCAATGAATTTATCATTCCGATTATTTCCACATTCTTTCATTCCCGTATAAACAAGTAAGATATTTTCTTTTACTCATTACCTTAATATCTTTCAGTTAACTTTATGTTAAATCGATCGCGTAAAAATATTTGGAACACTTTCCAGTTTTTGACTATTAATACAGTTAGAATTGTATCATCAAATTTAGTTTGAATTATTTTTAATTCAGAGACTGTGAATTTTCTTCTGGGGCTTAGTTCACTCAGTTTACGAGTTTCAGTCTACTGAAATCATCCAATAGCATTTACGTTTTTACTGCTTCTAAATATTTAAGAGAAAAATGTCCACACGCTAAAGTATTAATATCATTTGGCAAATTGTATCTTTTGTAATCCTTCGATCTTACTGCTTCCTTGTTAACTTCAATAGAATATATTTCACGTTTTTTACTTCATATTAGGTTCATACTTTTATATATTTATTCCTGATCAAATAAACGCTATCTATATTCTTCAAATGTGATTCTATTATTAATAACACATTTCTAACCCTTTAGGCTTCTGACAAATTTTGTCATCTTCTAATATTAAAGCATACATCTGAAACCTAGGCCCGACAAATTCAGTCATTATTTTTTCATTTTTCTCTTCTTTAATTTTACCTAAAACCTTTTTATTTACTATAAGAGTTGTCTTTTGGTTAGTGTAAAATATCAGATGAATTAATGTTTTCTTTTATATTCATACAGAGGTCGTCTGTTTTTATCTCTTAAAATTGAAAATCGGTATCTTGGTATAATAATTATAAGACATCATCATACTTTGGTTTCTATCAATCCATAGTGGGAATCATACACCAATGTTTTCGAAAAATCTAGAATGCTCATACCAAAGTAAATTAATTTGTTGAATAATATTTTTGTTTTATTCATAATAAAAGTGGATAACGTTTCTGTACGTATTGCCTTTTCCTTGAAATTTGGTTTTCCTATTAATTTTTAATTATCTTTGCATCACAATTTTATCTCGACTCGTTTCTAATATTTTCCATAGTCTTTCCAAATACAGAATTATTTAACGATTTGTAAAAATATATTTTTTTCAAAATCATAAGTGATGACTAATTCTCATTTATATTCAGGTCAATATATCTATGAAATCAATCAGATTATTTGAACTTTAACACTCTATGAATTATATACAGATTCAATCCTGATGATAAATATTGTTTCAGATATCTATAGGGAAGCACTCAATTTTACTTTTCTTATAACGTTGTCATTAACTTTATTTCATTAGTCGTTATTTAGTATTGTATATCTACTGGATGCAAATATGCTGATACACAACACATGAAACATTCTTCACCTTCATAATATTTATCACAGATTTTTTTTCATTTTGTGTCTTTTTAAGCAATTCGATTTATGATGAACCTCTTAATGGATTATATGCCCGAAAGGGGGCTCTAGGCCATCTGGAAGGGTCACCTGTTTCAACCACTTGCACCACTATACATTAGTGTGCTGTCTGTCAGTTAGTCAGTAGACACTAAAATGACGTATAGTCATAAAATTTGTACTGTCATGACGTCAGTAAAACGCGCGCATGCCATGAATCACGAGAAGAATTATGCACTCTTTAGGCTACAAAACAGCATGACATATGAACTTGAAAATCAAGAAATAAAAATATTTCTTACCCTTAATTTTGGTTTTATTTACTCCTGAAACAGAACTCTTTCGGGGAATATCCGGAACTACATCTAGTATTTATTGATTCGAAGTTCTAAATTAGTTATGCTTTCTAAGACCCATCCAAAACATCTACCTCTTTCTTCAAACTCGGTAATTTTTCTTTAAGATTTGTTAACAATATCTTTATAATAATATTTTAAATTAATCGACTTGAGAATTATTTTATTTTTAGTTTGAATGAAAATCCTTACATTTTTTCTTGCCTTCGATAAACACAATACAGTTTAATATTAACTTTGAAACCATTTTTACATCTTAAATTATCAACTTTAGGAAAAATAATGTTTTCTATATTAAACAAACGTCAATACAATTATTAACATCATCTATTGAGTAAGTTTTCAAACATCTTTCATAGGCTTTCTCTATTTTTGAATAGTTTCATTTTTATGTTTTGTAATATTTCACACATACACCACCTTTTATTTGTTTCTGCTTGGTTTAACAAATGCATCTCCTTTAAACTTGTAATCTCTATCAAATATTTCTCTTTGAATCTTATCTATAGGTAACTTTATTAAATCATCTTTAAATCAAGTTTAGAATAACGACTACATTCTCTTCGTTTAGCGAACTCTTTGAGCCTAATTAAAATTATAGATCAAAGTGCTTTCTCCATTTATTTAGAAAAAATTAATAGAGACGTAATTTTTTATTGAATTATCTTTATATGTCTATAATGTTTTCTGTTTCCTTCAAGATACGGTTTAACAACTTTCAGTTCACGTTCACATTCCACTTCATCAGTCTTCATAAAAGTCATCAACTAATTTCTGTTCTTTGTACTTACAACACTTTTTAATTTTATTCAATCTATTTCTAAGAAGAGAGCTGTCCTTGTGTTTTTCCAAATGCGTTTTAACAATTTGTTCAGTACATTCACATTGAAAGTTTCATATCTTTTATTTTCGTTTTATAATAATGAAAACTAACACATTTTACACCAAAATCTAAGAACATCTTTACATTATTCCATTTATTAATAAAAATATTTTAAACAAATGGAGTTATTTTGTATATGTACAACCATATCAGTTTTTGATGATATATGATATTATTGTGATAGCCTAAGCAGGAAACCTTATTCTTAAATAAAATATAGAATGAACTACTTTGATAAATTAATATATATACTATCGATAAGACACATGTTTCATCCTTTCTTTACCTTGTGCAAAGGTAAACAAACACGTGAAATATCTATTCAAAGGCCTGTGATAAGTTGAAACTTATATAAATTAAATTAAATTAAAAAGAAAACATATATGGGAAAAATATTTTGAATACTATGAAAAATTAATACCTTTAGAATGTCATGAGGGATATTCATCTTCATGATCATGTTACTAGTAAAAGTAATTACATGTTTATAATATAAGGAGAGTTCTAAAACAGGATCTTTGGAAATTTGTAATATCAACCCAAGAATTATATTTATCAATATATCCTAACCATTTTACATACCCTTTATCAACATTTTTCTAATTATTTTTTAAGTCTTATAAACTTCATCTTTGTTGCCATTTTTGACTAAGTCTGGTTCATAGAAATGTCCTTAAATTTTCCATAACTTAGATCTTTAATCTCATACGTTTTCAAAACTTTGGGTAAAACAAATATTTCTTCCATATATTTTATAAGTATCATTTCTGAATTATCCTTTGTATCTAAAAGTTCTAACCTTACTACCAAATTTATATCTAGCAGTAGAAATAATTATTACACTATGAAGATTATTAAATACCTTACATTCACTTTCTTTTTTATTTACTTTAACTGGACTCATCTTGGTTGATCTATGATAGTAATTATTATAATGTTATATTAATCCACCTAAAACATCAATCCTTTTCCTCGTATTATAAGCAATAAAATATTTTCACATTTCAGTTTTGAAGGTTCTATCAAATATTTCAACAATCTGAACTTTAACATCGCTTTCAGTTGTAAACCAGTAAATATTCTGATCATTAAATAATTTCTGTGTTTGTTTATTAATGAGTTATTTTTCCTTATTGGCTCGCTTTTTTTCTTCTTGTTTCCTCTATTTAAAAACTTCTTTGAATGTCATTGATATTTCTTCTCTACTTTTATTACAACAGCACAAGCATATTTACTAAAATATCCATGACGTTTAAAATATAATAAGTGTTATTATGGTAAGATTTACCTTGTATCATATCAACTAAATCTGCTTGTAATTGATCATCAGTATGCGTTACGAAAACTGTTCTTCTTTTAAATTTACGTTTAATTAATTGGTTTGTGTTTTTGTATATTCATCTTGTTGCTGTAAAAATTGTGTTATTTCTTTTTAAAGTATTTTCTTTTTAATTTTGTATACCACTAAAATCTCCCTCAGTATCATAATATATTTATATAATTATTTAAAGTGAGACTTTCTGTAACACAAACGTTGCTTATTATTTTAATCATAAGTCCTCCATTCTTTGAGGTAGTTTCTTGAATATTGTCAGCTTTAGTTTTTGTTATATCGTTTGATTTACTATCAGCAATATCATGTTTTTCATGCATTATCCACTGTGTTAATACCAGAATCATTTCTAATAAACGCTTTTGAAGCTTGGTAAAAGTTTCATAGTAGTTGAATCTAGGTAATTGCATTTCAGGAGGATTAAATTTATCTTACATCCAGCCAACCAGACCATCTCCTTTTTTGTATTTTTCTCATTTATATCCATTTACTTTGCTCACTTAATACATTTCTCTCTTGGAAGTATTTTAATGTTTAATGAAATCTTTCTTCTTTAAGTTAATTTCTTCTTCAGTAATATTTTGGCACATAAATTGTAACGAATTTATTATTATATATTTATTTTAATATCAACGTTTGTTTAGATTAACTTTATATTT
>NW_013666136.1:99972-109347 GCF_000517525.1 Limulus polyphemus
TAAATTTAAATTTATCAGTTAACTCAATTTCAGGCTATATGAAATTATAACACGTAACAAAATAAACTAAGCATTTCTTTGTAAAAGCTATAAGACTTTTTACTTTCTTCTTTACTCTCAGATATTACTTCAATGACACTGGATCTTAGACTTAATGCTGCCAATGGAACAACAGCTATATATATATGGTTACCTCATACTAAACTCTGACCCAAACAAGATGATTATAGTAGTTTTACTCTAAGTCCTCAAGCTGATGTTAAAATCAATTAGGGTGGTGTAAGAGTTATTATAAGTAATGTTCAGAACTGATCAAGCGGCACATATATCATAAAAACAACAACTGATGAAACTGGAAACATTTACTCCCCAATTTGAAGATAAGGAAAATAATATTAAACCCAAAACTATATGAACTTCAGTAATTTTGATATATTAAGAACGTAGGCTAGAATGAATGATGATAAGCATCCCACTGAAGATTAGAATGTTTTGTTTAAAGATGAAGTATTATTCTAGCTCCCCAGTAGCACAGAGGTATGTCTGCGGACTTACAACGCGAGAATCCGGGTTTCGATACACGTGGTGGGCAGAGCACAGATAGCCCATTGTGTAACTTTGTGCTTAACTTAAAACAAACAAACAAAGATTATTCTATGTATTATTCAGAGTTGTTAGCAGCTGGGTTACATAATATCAGTACAGAAACGAGATGATTAATAAGATATTCCAATTACGGAAAATTGTATCCAATAACTTATTTCGACGAATGGACGAATTTAAAAATTTAGTTCTTCCGGCAACTAGGAAAAAACTCTAGCGAAACCATGTAGATTTTATTTCTATATAAAGAAGCATCTCAGGGTACTATAAGTCCACCTAGATTCTGTTTTTAATTAACTGATGATGACAATTATGATATTGAAAATATACTATTAAAAACATGTTAAAGAAACAACTGGTGGTACTGATGCTATTAATCTACCTTTAGTGAAAGAATATGCTTATAGCAAAACAAAAATATATGTCAAATCTTAGAATAATATCTACATATATAAGCGCGAATGTCTCTCTCTGTGGGTCTATTTCTTATGCACGGCCACATATTTAAGCTACAGACGCTAGACTCGGGGTACAGATACAATTTTGTGCAGGAAGTAACACGGACTATATGGCCGCGCCTCAGAGCCCTTTTGACTAATATAGCAATTTTTGGCAAAAAGGACGGCCAATGGATATCAGATTGAAAAGGCCGGATTTGTTTTGGTAATGTGTGATCAAGAAGGCTATTATTTATGTTTTTTCTCTATGTGAGGGCTTCTCCTAATCATTCTGTCCATGACCAATTATGTGTTAAAATGATTTTAAAACCTCACTTGTTTTCCTGATCATTCTCTCGACTTCTGATCCTTCCATCCCTCACTCTTTCTTGTACATATACTTGCCTACTCTCTAACTCCCCTTAATTGAAAAAGGCTGGCGCTTTCTCTCGAACATGCACACACACACTGCCTCAACTAAACAGACTTGCTTCAGCTATATTTTTTGCTTTGCTTGCGTGTACTCACCAGAATCGGCTACATGATGACTTTACAAAAGCGTTTGGTATCAACAAATGTTCATTTACATTGTTTTGCAATGAGAAGGGAATCAATCAATTCTTCATTAAATGGAACATAATAAAGTCAGAAAACGCTGCAAACGACACTCGACTACACAGCAGACATTAAGACACCACAAGGTAGAGAATGCAATAAGCAGGAGCAATGTACCCGGTTTCGCTTTGGTAAAAACATCTTTAGTTATTTTTATTGATTTTAATCAAATTATATAGTTAGTTAAAGAAATTATTTTGTTTTATTTCATCAAGAAATGTATGTAGATAAAAAGATATAAAAATTATTGACCGAAACGAACATTTAGATAAAACATTAAGAAATAGCATAAGTGATTCAGAAAGAAATTCGAAAGAGTCCACTAATACCTTCAATACTGAAACTGCGAGAAAATTACAATATTTGGAAAATGATGCGAAAAATAATAGACTTATAAATGTCAGTAATTCTTCTGTAGAAAATAATGCTGCTACTAAATCGTACGTAGATTTTAAAATATAACTAGAGAATTTACTTTATTCCCTGTAGAAAATTCTGTAAATAATGGTAATACAGTAATTAAAGATATTTGTTTCATATTATTAGTCTTTTTAATCTTATAAGATTAATATGCAACCCGAAGCAAATATATTAATCCAGCAAAACATGGATTTGAAAATTAATGTAGGATTTTCTAATACAAGCCTAAGATTTACTTTTAAATTAAATAATATACTGTTATCTATATAGTCTTCTAAGGATATTGACAAATATGTATACTTAGAGATACGAAATATTACGAATTCTTAAATATTTCAGAGTAGTGAAATAAGGAGGGAGTCAAAACTCAGCTAGTTAACTGAATATAAATTATAATTATTGATTTGATATGATTATTTTAATTGCTATGTAGAGTTATATAAAAAATGGGCATTTTTAAATTTCGGAATTTTGAGTATTTGTCACAATTTTTCGATATTTTTGGATGATTTTGTATATTTTTCGATATATTTTTATTTGCATTTTAATTTTTTGTCCTCCAACTGAGGGCACAGGAGAATATTTATTACTTTTGGTGTTTTTTTACAATTTTTTGATGATTGTAATTTTTTAAAATTTTTTGCATCCAAATGGCTTAGAAACATATGCCTTCCAAATGAGGAGGCAGTTTAATATTTTTCATTTTTGAATTATTTTGCATCCAAGTGATCCAGAATCATTGTATATATATATATATCCTAAATATTATGAAAGAAATATATAAAACTATGAATATAATATGAATTAAAATGCACGAAATATATTCTATTCAAGTTAACAAGGAAATATTTGAAGGGTAGGGTAACGAAATAATTTTGTAATGTTTGTTATTTTTAATTTTTTTTAATGATTTTGAGCTATTTTTGATGATTTGGGGCCATTATTTGGTCATTTTTTTAGTCTTTCTACATTTATGAATTTATTTACATCCAAGAATATTATCTGTGTTGGAAGTGGGTTTGTTATTTATGGTGTTGTTGCTTAATGATTACAACTACGTTTTGATGATTTAGGACTATATTTTGATGATTTTTGGTACTGTTGATGATTTTTCAATATTTTGAATTTTTTTGAAATTGTTTATAACCAAGGGGTGGAAACCCCGTCTATCGTACAACTGAATTATACAGGGTGTCCATAAATTATCTGACCCATTTTAAAAATTAATAACTTCAAAAATATTATAGATAGAACATTCCGGTTTTATTTAAATTGACGAACATCTCATAAAGTTTCTTTCTTGTCTAAGTATACTTCCACATGTGCACCGTTTGTTGCTTTAAGAATGTTTAGGCGATACTCTATTTCCTCCAGGTGTTGTTCAGTATCTCGGAAGTCACATTTCTTATTGCATCGAGTATTCTGTGACGAAGATCCACGATATCATGCACAGGGCTTTTTGGTAAGTTAAGTTCAAGGGAAGCACGACGAACGAACTTCTTTGGCCTTATAAGAAACACCTTTTGCACACGATCATCTGTTGCTAGGAATTTTTTCAAACCAAGCTTTTTGCTATTCTTGGTTGGTGGGTCATAAATGCGTCGGTAATTTCGTTGCACTGACACGATTGATTTAGATTCAGCAAACCAAACCACACACTGCGCCTTTTCCTGAGGAGTGTTATATATATATAATATTTTTGAAATTATTAATTCTTAAAATGAGTCAAATAATTTTTGAACATCCTGTACTTTATATGATGAATCAAAGTCTCTGGAATTAAGCTTTCAAGTGAGTTTCACAAATCGTATTTTAAATTATGAATTGAACTCTCTAGGAGTAAGCACGCGAGTTTCACAAGTCATAATTTATGGGATGAAATGAAGTTTTCGAAGTGAACTCACAAGTAAATTTCACAAGTCATACTTTATATGATGAATCAGTCTTTAGAAGTAATCTCACAAGCGACTTTCATAAAGCATACTTTAAATTATGAATAAAAGTCTTTAGGAGAAAGCACAGGAGTGAATTTACCAAGTCACACTTTATTGATGAATCAAGGTCTGTAGAAATAAGTTCACAAGCGAGTTTCACAAATCATATTTTATAAGATGAACCATCGTCTTTAGATGTAATATCACAAACAAGTTGCACAATTCATGCTTTAAATTATGAACTGAACTCTTTAGAAATATGCATGCGAGTTTCACAAGCTTATATGACAAAACAAAGTCTCTAGAAGTAAGTTCCCAAACGGGTTTCACAAGTAATAGTTTATGTTGAAACTTGTTTGCGTGCTTACTTCTAGTCATTTTTCATCACATAAAGTATCACTTGTGAAACTGATTTGCGTGCTTACTTCTAATGTCTTTGCTTCATCACATAAAGTATCACTAGTGAAACTGGTTTGCTTGCTTACTTCTAAAATCTTTGTTTCTTCACATAAAGTATTACTTGTGAAACTCGATTGCGTGCTTACCTCTAAAGTCTTTGTTTCATCCAAGTGATACTTTATGTGATGAAACAGACTTTATAAGTACTCGGATAAGCGAGTTTCACATTTCGTTCTTTAAATTATAAATTAAAGTTCTTAGAAGTAATCACACGTATGAGTTTCGCATATCATACTTTATAAGATGAATCAGAGTCTCTAAAAGCAAGCTTACAAGCGAATTTGAGAAGGCATATAATATTTGATTTATGGCGAAACTTGTAAACAAATATATTTGCCGAAAGCTTTTCAGTTTCTGTTTAGGTGAATTTTGTGAACACTGGGCAGAGAGTGCACAAGTAGCTAGTGTACCTGACTTTGGATCTGAGGTTTCTAATTTGCATCCCATTATCACTACAAGAAAAATTTGGCTCCCTAATTTTGGGCCGTGAGTACGTTATAGGAATGATGGTCAGTTCCATTATTTCAGTCTGACAAATGGGTGGTGTGAATTAGTTAACTACCACTTTAAAATTAGAGAAAGATAAAGTGAAAAGTTGTGCTCCCTAATTTGGAGCCGTGAGTACGTTATAGCAATGATGGTCAGTTCCATTATTTCAGTCTGACAAATGGGTGGTGTGAATTAGTTAACTATCACTTTAAAGTTAGAGAAAGATAAAGTGAAAAGTTGTGCGAAATTCAACAAAAACAAAACTATAACATATCAGATAACAAGTTTAAATTTGTTTTCACTGTTTCTGCCTTATTTATTGTAACGTTGGCATGCTTCTAGCGAGAGGAGTTATTCACGTGATTACAACCTACTTTATGCTATATCAACATATTATACGTAAATACGACTTACTTTCTGTAAACTCTTATTAATTTCTCTACTGAGGTTTATAGAAAGGTCTTTCGAAGGATGAATGCTTGAGATAAGTCCTGATGTCTTACTTCTGCACGGATGACGGCGAGAAAACTTTTTTACAGAGGTGTTTGTTTGTTTATTTTAGCACAACGCTACACATAGGATATCTGCGCTCTCTCCATCACGCAGAATCGAACCTTGGACTTTAGCGTTGTAAGTCTGTAAACCTACTGGGGAAATTTACAAACGTGAAAAGCCATTGTACAAAGCTCACTTATCTATTTAAAGAGTAATAAAATTAACTGGCATATAGAATTCTGTTCCAGCTTTGTGATATTTGTAAATTTTACATTAGGCTTAAATACAACGAAATGTTTTGTAGATAATTCACAACTCATGAATTTGGAATATTTAACAATTATTACATTTCATTGTAGAACTAGAATAATTCGGAAGAACAAAAAAATTAATTTTATCTATCAATCAGTTATTCAATCATTTTTTTCGTTTCATTAATTTTATCTCTCTCTATTTATAAAGCTTTATTTATTGCCGCTTGGATTCAGATTTTCTGAGAAATTGAAATTCTCAACAAGTTTGGTTACACATCGTTGTCGTTTCAATATCAGCGACTTTCTTTTATACATATTATATATACTCTTTTATTTAAATTGATCATTAAAATAGACGAACAATGTGAAACATCTTACTATCTCTGCCTTAATAGAGACAATAAGACGAAGTCGTCAGAGAATTACAAACTATTTAACTAAAACTTTAAGGTAATTTGAAAAATGACGCATTTCCTTATAATGTGTGTCACATAACTTTCCGCAAACCATTACAAAACCATTCACCTAACTCATGAAAAAAACAAACTTGATCTTAATTACTACTGAAATAAATTGTAACGACTTCCCTGCAATCGATGGAAATCTCATAGTCTCCTCCCGCCAGCCCCATTTCTTCTAACAATCGTACAGTTTTATTGACTTACTAGGAAAGCCTGACTAAACTAGAAACAGAGCATGACCAGAACGAGCTCATACGGCTAAATCTTTGTTCATGTCATGCCCATATAAATGTTTCTAAGATATCGAGTTTCAGAAGATAACCAATTACGTTATTTTCCTTTTACTTCAACTGTGTTTCTCGGCCTTTAAATTAGCATTACATTTAAGCAAGTGACAAGTAATATTTCACTTATAAACACTATATAAAACTTACTCTTGAATTAAGTGGATTTATTGGTTTCCACTTACATAAAACCATCGAAAGGTAGTTTACTTGTTGCAATTCACAGAGAAACACAAACTGAAAAATGGTATATTTGTTCCAGTTTATGATGCAAGTGATTTATATCTCATAAAAAATACTCATCGTAAGGTTAGGTTAGGTTCACTTGGTTCATTTCGGATAAAACATACATGTAAGGTAGTTAGTTTCGATTCATATACACTGCAAGGTATTTTATTTTTTCTATTCACATACACTGCAAGGTAGTTTATTTTTCGATTCATATACACTGCAAGGTAGTTTATTTTTCGATCCATATACACTGCAAGGTAGTTTGTTTTTTCGATTCACATACACTGCAAGGTAGTTTATTTTTTCGATTCACATACACTGCAAGGTAGTTTATTTTTCGATTCATATACACTGCAAGGTAGTTTATTTTTCGATCCATATACACTGCAAGGTAGTTTGTTTTTTCGATTCACATACACTGCAAGGTAGTTTGTTTTTTCGATTCACATACACTGCAAGGTAGTTTATTGTTTTTATTCACATACACTGCAAGGTAGTTTATTTTTCGATTCATATACACTACAAGGTAGTTTGTTTTTTCGATTCACATACACTACAAGGTAGTTTGTTTTTTCGATTCACATACACTACAAGGTAACTTATTTGTTACATTTCAAATACACTTCAAAGTGGTTTACTTGTTTCGATTCACATACACTAGAAGGTAGTTTATATGTTTCGATTCACATACACTACAAGGTAGTTTATCTGTTTCGATTCACATACACTAGAAGGTAGTTTATTTGTTTCGATTCACATTCACTACAAGGTAGTATATTTTACGATTCACATTCACTACAAGGTAGTATATTTTTCGATTCATACATACTACAAGGTAGTTTATTTTTTCGATACATATACACTACAAGGTAATTTATTTGTTACAATTCAAATACACTTTAAAGCGGGTTACTTGTTTCGATACACATGCATTACTGAAGTAGGAAATATTGTTTATCAAATAAACTTAAATTGTTACATTATGCATTTTAATATCCCTGTAGGTATAAACAACTGATTAGAACAATAAGGTATTACCAAAAGAAGTCCTGACAAAGTTATTGTATCTGTACTTTCAATAATCTACTCTATCTTGTGAGGAATATTATCTCAAGTTGTTTACATTTTAAACAGTGTGAGACTACTTTCAGAACACATTAACAGACTATTTTACCTATAATAATTGAAACAGTGTAAGACTACTTTCAGAACACATTAACAACATGTAAACAGTTAGGACTATCTTACCTATAATATTTAAACAGTGTGAGACTACTTTCAGAACACATTAACTACATGTAAACAGCTGAGACTATCTTACATATAATATTTAAACAGTGTGAGACTACTTTCAGAACACATTAACAACATGTAAACAGCTGAGACTATCTTACCTATGATATTTAAACAGTGTGAGACTACTTTCAGAACACATTAACTACATGTAAACAGCTGAGACTATTTTACCTATAATATTTAAACAGTGTGAGACTACTTTCAGAACACATTAACTAATGTAAACAGCTGATCATAGGTAAGATAGTCTCAGCTGTTTACATGTTGTTAATGTGTTCTGAAAGTAGTCTCACACTGTTTAGATATTGTATGTAAGATAGTTTCAGCTCTTTAAATATTGTAGGTAAGATAGTCTTAGCTGTTTAAATATTGTAGGAAAGATAGTATAAGCTGTTTAAATATTGTAGGAAAGATAGTATAAGCTGTTTAAATATTGTAGGTAAAATAGTCTCAGCTGTTTAAATATTTCGGATCAAATAATCTCATGCTCCTTAAGTTTAGTGAACTTGATAAAATTGTAAAAAAATACTTAGTCAAAAGATTTCGTTACATGCGAGAAATATAATTTAATACCAATTATGACATCTTCGAGGAAAATTACTTTCAAAACTCCCGATAGGGGTCTCTACAATAGAACCTCATAAATGTTGAAAATATAAATGTTTTTTGGAATTATATACAATACATCAGAGTAAGCAGGATAAGTATTCAACTTTAATGAGCAATTTCTAGAAACAAAAACTAAGTTCGAATGTCAGCCTACTATCTACTTCTTCATCTAATTAAAAGGTTTCATGCAAATATAAGGTAATTGTAATGGGAGTAAAATGCCATTATATTGCGTTCGCTCTTAGTCAGATGTGCTGCATGAGAACAAGTAAAAATAAGATATTCATTTATTTATTTTAAAAAGTTCCAAAATTCTAGTCATTTTAAACAACCTTAAAATCAAGGCTTTAATTTCAAAAGATAAGAGAATAAGAGAAGACAGATTAAAGTTTACGTAAAATGCGAATTTCGAGTGAAAAAAAAAAGGGTTAACATGATTTGTACCACCAACTAAACAGTTCCTTTGTGTTGTTTAAGAAATAAGCACGATTGTTATTGATAAAGTTAAATCTGGAATCGACACTAATGGCAATGACATTCTAAAGTGCTGACCGTGACTTAAGCATCAGTAATATATATAAATAGTTTTAAATTTGTCATGTTAATCTGTAAGTTGGTCTGGAATATGACTTCTGGGATTTATGTCAGTGCACATCAGAAAGAATCCGATTAAACATAGCATGTTTTGCCGCTTTAAGTGTTGTTATTTCGGTACACTTTATATCCAGTTTCCAAAAAAGGGGGAAAAATTGAGATTACATGTTGGGCTATATTGGAATAATTTTGAT
>NW_013666136.1:110267-129661 GCF_000517525.1 Limulus polyphemus
TTTATGATTTTAACTTTATACACAAGTGCCAAAATACTATAATTTTGTGTTGAAAGTTCTTGAATATTTTTGTTCTAGACTAAGGATGATTAATCTTAGTTACTTTTCGTTTGCTTTAGAATGAACTACGTTTTCGTGTTTGTGGGAAAAAATGTTTTATGTAGTCAGCTTCTTTTTAGTTTTTAGTGTTTCTTGTTAATTCTTAGACATCTTAATCATTTATCAGCTTTCCGACAATCTAGCCAGTTCTGATTGATAGTTTACACGAAACTTTAATTCTACGAAGAACGAACACAAAATAAAGAATGTGTATTATATATACTTCGGAAAATATTTAGTATAAACTTTTTAAATCCATTATTATGCGAGTAAGAATCCAGAAACAAAGGCTAGGAATTCGCGATAAAAAAAAGTAAAATGAAAATGCGATCATAATAACCAGTACATCATATTAAAAGAAAAGTAAAGGATCTTAATCTTTAATAATTAGAAGAGTGAAAGCGTAAGAGAAAATCTTGTTGGCTAGTTGGGTTTTACTAGAGATTAGTTTACGAATCATTAACATTGATACAATAGCTACAAGTTTCTTAATTGAACGTCTCACGACTCACTAATCTCATAAAGAAAAAATCAGAACGCGGGGAGAAGGAGGAGCGATACATGATGCACACAACCATTTCGGACATCTTGTGGACATCGAGGATATTATTTAATCAGGCCTGTTTAATCTACATGCTCTGGTTAACCAAACTTTAACTACTTTCCGAAATATAAGCCAACTTTACACTATTCGCGATCTAATCTAATAGTCCGATTTCTGATAAAAAATAGCAGCGATTGAAATCTCAGTGTAAAAAAATGTTTAATGAAATCAAAATGGTAAACAGCAGACAATAGAAAGATTCGAAATTTTTCCGCAGTAAATGATTTATTTGCGTAATATACTCGGGCCTATTGTATATGAATCTTTGTCACATATCTATATTTAATGAAAGCATTTTGTTCATATTCATTAAAAAGAAACAAGCAGTAACAGTTCAGATTCAGTAATATTCTAAACCTATCTTCGAATATCATTTTTTCTTGTGACTTATCTTCTAAACTAAAAAAAAAAGCGTTTCATACAACAGACGTTTTCCTTTCTATCTGGTCAAAACAGTAGTGCTCGCGGTTTTGTAGTCAGCGATGGTCGTTTGTTCCCTTGTGTGTGTGTGTGTGTACTACTCTTAAAGTGAAAGCTGACAACAACTTTAGATATGTATACAAGCCACCAAACTGTGACTCAACATTTGAACTTATATTACTTCACAGTTTCCAACTTGGACATTCATGATCAGAGTCGAGTGGGGAATATACTAGTTTATATGAGTTAAATAAACACATCAAGCTGTGCATGTTTACTGCTCATGATCAGAGTCGAGTGGGGAATATACTAGTTTATATGAGTTAAATAAACACGTCAAGCTATGCGTGTTTACTGCTCATGATCAGAGTCGAGTGGGGAATATACTGGTTTATATGAGTTAAATAAACACATCAAGCGCTGCATGTTTACTGCTCATGATCAGAGTCGAGTGGGGAATATACTAGTTTATATGAGTTAAATAAACACATCAAGCGCTGCATGTTTACTGCTCATGATCAGAGTCGAGTGGGGAATATACTGGTTTATATGAGTTAAATAAACACATCAAGCTGTGCATGTTTACTGCTCAATGAGCTCACTAAAGAACGTAATAAGATATTGAGAAATACGAGTATTTATGAAATAAGTTATCTCCCTAATGGTAGAATATTCAACTGCTCAAAGTAATAAAGAGAATAAAGAAGTTGACACCAAACAACACTTTATGTTGCTGATAAGCAAGAAGAATATCAAGTAATTATTGTTTATTTTTATGTTAGCATTACTTTAAGGCCTCTTCCTTATGGTACGAACTGACAGAAATAGAAAAGTACATCACTTTAAGGCATTATTCTTATGGTACGAACTGACAGAAATAGAAAGGCACATAACTTCAAGGCATTATTCTTATGGTACGAACTGACAGAAATAGAAAAGTACATCACTTTAAGGCCTCTTCCTTATAATACGAACTTACGGAAATAGAAAAGTACATCACTTTAAGGCCTCTTCCTTATAGTACGAACTGACTGAAATAGAAAAGTACATCACATAAAACTGCTACTTCTTTAAAGTCTCAGTTATAAAAAACTATCTTTACTTACGTCTGAATTTTGTGGTTGGTAACTTCTAAACCTTTATTAATGGCTTGTGAAAACAGTTTTTATTGAAATGAAACTGAGAATTTAACGTTTTTTTAGTGTTAATTGAAAAATCATGGGTGTCTTTAAAACTAACTCAAAACAAATAGTGTTAGGGAAAAATGGTAGTCACGTGATAGCCAAATAGTTTTGGTCTCTAACAGCTTGAAGTCTGTTTGCAGGCTAATATTTCATTAATGGCATTAAAATTAAAGAAAAAATAAAATGGAGCAAACTTACTACTTTCGGATCCGGACGACTGGTTGTTGTCACTCGACTGAACATTAGCAACGCCTCTTTGCACAGCATGACAATAAAGTCAATTCTAATTTTCTTCCATTAACAAAGTATATATTTTCTTTGCTTTGTATATTTTCTTTATATCAGGAGATTACCGGGAGGTTGAAGTGCCTGAAACTAATGATGTTCCACGCGTTTCATCTCACATTATTCTCGTGAAACGTCAGCTCCGGTGCAACGTATTTAAGGCCTGCCTCAAAGCACGTTTAACAGAGCAAGCTAGCGCTGTCACTCAGTAAAGACGGTTTTCCAGCAAGGCAAGCTGCTCGAAGGCTTGTACCCAGTAATTTATAGAAAACTGTTTGTTTCATCTAGTTTTAACAGAGTAGTCAGTTGTAATGGAGCTGTCTAAGATCTTATGGGTAAGTACATAGTAGAAATGTCACCAGTGCAGTTTAAATATTCATTGCTCCTTTTTCTATTAATTGTAAATACATCATCATTAAAGAAACTTTATACTAAGTGTTTAATGAAAAAGAAAAAAAAATACTGATTCATTGTAATGAAACTAAAACTCCATCTTATACCAACAGCCATCCTTATGTTAGTGACACTTTAGTTTAAATGATCTGAATATCTTTGGTGATATAATTATTGTCTCCTAATGTAGATCCAGCTCGGGATTTTCGTCCTGCTGATCTCAATCAGTTTCGCTAAGAAACTCGAAACACAAGAAGATGACCTCGAAGCAGCAGAAAGTAAACGCTCAGATCTTCAACCAGCAGCAACAGGTTACGGTGGGTACCGTCCAAGAGGTCATGGTGGACACAGAGGAGGTAGCTATCTGAGAAGAGGCGGTCATAGTTATGGAAAGTCTCGTAAAGGTAGCCGTGGCTATGGCGACTACGGAGGTAAGTACAAACATGGAGGAAAGAACCATAAGGTTTATGACGACTATGGCGGAGTGCATAAATATGACAAAGGCGGTCATTCTTATGACAAATACGGTAAGGACAACCACGGCTACTCCAAGGATGGTGGTCTAAGAGGGAAAAAATTCGGCTCTGACCAGTTTGGTGGTACAGGGAAAAAAGGTGGTAAACTTGGTAATGACTATTACAAAGATTATGGACATAAGAAACATGGCTTTAAGAATGTCTACCACAAGGAAGAGTATGGGGACAAGAAATCCTATTTCGACGACTATCACGACAGGGACTTTGGTAAGAAGTACAAAGACTTTAATGACTATTATGATCATCACGCTGGTAAAAAATTCAACAAATATGACGACAGGGCATACTTTGATAAGAACCAATACGGCGATGATTTCCACAAGTACGGTAAGGGAGGATACGATAATTACTATGGTAATGACTTCAAAAATGGGGGTAAGTATTTCAAAGACGGATACGGCTACAAAAAAGGAGGAGGAGGATATAAGAAGGGAAGATATGGTGGTTATAATATCGGAAGTCATGGAGGAAGAGGCGGCGGAGGAGGGCATAGAAGTGGTCGTCATAGAATTGGTGGTCACAAAGGCTAAGAAAGTGTCAGCCATAGTGAGGATTAAGCTGGTGCGAAAAGCGTTTTCAGTTTCTTCCAGAGGTTTCAAAACTGTCTTAAAGGACTTGATAAAAATGGCACAACTTATGCCAAAATTAAGCAATAATTCGCTCCAAATTTTATTACCAGCTTACGTTCTGCTAGCTATTATATACGGAAAGATCAAAAGGCCATTTCCTCTACTGAATATCAGTCTCTAAGATAAATGTGATCAAAATTATTGTTTCGGGAAGCGCGTTTGTAGTGTCGATGAAAGAAGAGTGTCAATGTAATCCATACGTTCTAACGGGTACGTTAAAGTTATCCTTTTTTTCTATTCAATTCAAACTCTTTGAAACAGTGAGGTATTAGTATTGTATTTGAAAATATTATTTCGTCTCAAAGTTTCACGAAATTAATTGCAGGCATGTTGCTGAAGATACTTTCTATAGAATAAAATGCATGAATCAGTTTGAATATTTACATCTAAACTTGTGATTTTTTCACTATTATATTAAAATTCGGTGATGTCACAGATGTGTTATACTAAAATAACATGTTTTTCTGCAGAAGATACTAATTAGATTTTGATGTTATATACCACTTAGTGTGGATGTGCAGAATATAAATATGGGTTTTCAGTGTTTTGCGTTAATAAAGAAAGTATTTCAAATCTGTTGCTTACTGTCGTGAAATCACACCAATCACACACTAGAGAACAACAAAAAAACCTTGCACGTAAACAAAAACATTTATAATTAGTGTAACTCGGGAATGATTAATTCAGTATATATATATACTATTTAGTAGCTTTTTTTCTAGACACAGCTTTTTAACAGGTCATTGGGTTCAGCAAAAGTCGCCCAGTGGGTTAGCAGTAAGATTATGGACTTACAACGCTGAAATCCGGGATTCGAAACACTCTGGTGGACAGAGCGCAGAGAGCCTATTGTATAACTTTGTGCTAAAAAATGTACAACTGTAACTACAGCAAATATGATAAATATCACTTTCTAAACCGAGAAAACTAGAATAGAACAACATTATTTACGGTTCGTACTTTACATGAGGTTCTATTACATTACCAATGGATCCAGAAACAATTGGATAAGTATTAAACTCCATCATCGTCAGACAGTAATTGTTATAAATAGCTTTAGATTATACTACAAATAAACAGTTTATAATAAAGGTTTGTTACTGACGTACGTCTGAACTAAGTTATCTATTTACAAATAATTGAAGTGCAAACAAAACTTGTGTCTAATGGATATCCACTCTAGCACTCCGAATTACACAGAGGGAAAACAATATCACTAAGTACATATGTTTCTTCTATAACAAAGATAAGGAAAACCATGTCATTTTTAATGTCAAAGAGAATGTAGAACCATTTTCAATTCTAACTATATGATAAAATAATATATTCAGAATTACTGTGTTTCTACTATTTTATATAATTCGTTTTACTGGAAATATCGTCATATATATATATATGGAAAAATCCATATATAGTAAACTTCTCTATTTAAGCCATTACTGATGCGACTTTAAAAACATATTGAGCAGCACAGGTGCAAATTTAGTGTTTCTATAGTTTGCCCCAGTTGCCTATTTGAAGGAAATTCCCTTATAACTTATTCAAGTTCACATTGTTTAAAACTAACATAAACGATGTAGTATTTCTTTACAAATAGTCTGATCCTTGTTCACAATAGTAGAGCTAATGTAAGAACACGATCCATCTTTTACAATTAGTTCATTCTTGATTTTAGTTCACATTGGTAGAGATAACATGAAAACCATTCCCAGTATTTTATAAGTAATGGATCATGTTTCACATTACCTAAAATAGGTAATATTCAAAACAAACCCAGCTTTTCACATTATCATGAAGAGAGAACATAAAATCCAACGTTTTTGTTCACCTGAATGAATCAAACGTAAAACCTAAGTTATATTATACAACCAACTAATCATTTTTCCAATTTGTAAAGATAACATTAAACCAAACCCATGTTTTAAGATAATTGATCTTTGTTCACGTTATGGAAATAACTTAGCACTCATTACAGCTTTTACAACTAATTGATACGTGTTTGACTAAGTAGAAATAACACAATATTCAGCCAAAGTTTTTTACAAGTTATTAACTTTTGTTCCGGATTATCACTAATATCATGCTAGTTGATGATACTTAACACACACACAGTCCGGGTTTTTTATATAGTGTTCATAATCTTTAATTAAATATTAACGCATTCTTCAACCTTATCTTTGTTCACGTTGCTAATTAAGCTTTAAGCCTACAATGCAGTTTTACAATGGGTCATTCTAGTTAGTTCGTTTCGAACACACATGTAAGAATTATGATGTACTCATAAAATTAGATTTAAGGCACATTGTTTAGGCCTTCCATAATTCCATAAAGATTAGGCAGATTTAAGACACTATATGGTTTAAAGCTGGTTGGTTAGGTATCGTTTAGGTCTTCAATAAGTTCCTGTTGGTTAGCTAGATTTTATATGCTTTGTCAGCATCACTATAGGTCTGTTAAAGATTACTTCGATTTTATAATGGTGTTTAGGTTTTACCAAACATTCACTCTGATTAGCGTTTAAGGCATTGTGCAAGTTTACTATAGGTTCACACTACTTTTAAAGTTTGTTTTAAATTATTATGGATTCTTTTATAAAGACAACTTAGGTTTCATATACTGTCTACTGCAATAGTTAGTTATTTTATTTCATAGGCATTTTACAATCATGTTTATGTTGTTTAAGTAAGCTTAAAGCATTGTTGAAGTACATTATGGGTTCATATTGGATAGTCATGGTTTAACTATTATTCAGGCTTACTGCAGATTCATTGAGTCTTAAGATAGGAGTTCTTTCAAGGCATTGTTTAGGATGGTTGCTGATAAGTTTTAGTCCTATTACTTTTGTCTATTGTGTATTTAAAATACACAAGTCTAACTTGTTTGTACTTGTGTGGAAAATTTTTAAAGACAACAAAAACATCACTGGAATTTGTTTTGTATTCATTAAAGGATTTTATATCAGAATAGGGGATTATTTGAAAAATAAGGTTAATACACTGCTTTTAAACTCGAAGATATATAACATTTATCTCTTTTACTCTTAGAAATGATATAAACTTTGAAATTATTTATACGACTTCGTTATTGCAATTCGATGAAACATTTAAGTTTATGCTGCCTTCATTATTAAGATAATTTGTTAAATCAAGAATAAGAAAATTTTCTAATTCTTCGTCATGAAATGATTTAGCAATAAAATAAAATTGTATACTTTTAAGGAATTAATAAATGATTTTAAAGCATGAAGAAATTTTAAAAGAAATATAATTTTTTGCAATTTATTTCAATCAACTATTAGTAGAAAATCATCTAAGTATGTCTTTATTTGTTGCGTAAAGTTACGCTATAAGTTGTTAATCTATTATTTCAAATATCAGAGGAACTGACATCGTTTTAAAACATTTATAAAAAAATCGTTATAGCTTAAAAATTCACAGTTAAAACAAAGATGACATTATAAGATTAAGTTTAAGAACAGTTGTTATGATACAAAAGTAAAACAAACATGTTTTGGTAACTAATGAATGACACTGAAGATAAACAAAATCTTCCATTGAGTATTTTTACTTCACTATCCCAAGTGATAAGTAGACACAGATGAAGAATAGAGTTCGTATTGTTCATTCCCTCTGAAAACCAGATTCATGTAGAAAAACTATGATCGGCACAAACTTATATTATTTTTTCACGACGACCTTTTTTTTCACACGTTTGGCTTTCATTTTCACAATACGTTGCATAGTTGGAAACTAAAGCATTAGAATAGATTTATATAGCCTTAAAAATTAACCGGAAAACTACAAACTTCGCTAATTTGGTTAAAAAAAACAGCCTTTTATTAACAACATTACATTTCAAACCATGTATGATGTAATGACTTTATCTCCTTTGAAGCTGATTTTCCAATGCTTTTACTAGTTAGGCCTAGTAGAGGTAGTTCACTCATTTAACTTAAGGTTTTGGTATTATAGATATAGTAACTGACATTAAATATCAAATATTTATTTCCTATTAACAAGAGAAATGCGACGACAGCTTCTAGCCTCTGTGCAAATATACATGAGTCAATTTAAACTAAAGTCTTTAGAAGATATACATGGAATTACGAAGTGTTGACATTAAGAGAAGAATTATATCATATATACTGACGACCATTTTACGAAGATGTTATCACAGACTAGTGGTGTATTCCAGAACTAAACATTGTTAGCTAGAGTTCATTGTTTCGGATAAATCTGTTTCCCTCTGAATTTTTACCAGAATAATGATGTCGAATTTTTCCATAAGCACCTGAAAAGAAGAAGAATTACTGAAATAAAAGTACAGGTCAATATGTTTCAAAATAATTAGGCTAATCTTACATTACTTTACAATTTATTCATAAAGACCAACATAACTTTGAAATTCTACAATAAATGAATGACATTATTATTTAGTATGAAATTGCAAGAACGTAAAGAAATTGAACTTTTTTTTTTTAAATGGCAAGATTACAATTAGTAAAGTTGTGCTGATTTCAATTAACCAATTCACTTAAATAATTAACACTTTTATAATAAAACTCATGATTTTAAGTGAAAATGACTTACATATACGACTACTTTCTGGAGGGGTGTTTCTAGGTAATGGAGAAAACCGACTTGATTCAGCTTTAAGGTTTTCCACAGCCTCCTCACACTATCAAACAAATGAAGAAATTATTCCAAATAGTTATAATTTTAACAGAAAACATTTTTCGCAACGAAAAAAAAATATTTTGTTCTGTAGAAAAACGTTGATGTAATGACAAGTAATTTTTATGCATAATTTTATTCATAGAAAACACAGAGTTTTTTACATAACAAAAAATACATTTAATACGTTGTGTTTTATCTCTTCTCCAAAATGTTAAACATTTTTTTTACCTATTTATAAAAACACCGTGATTCACAAGAACGTTTGTTTGTTTTATAACAAAACCAAGCTAGACTATCTGCTATCTCCATGGCCAGAAATCGAACCTCGGATTCTAGCATTATAACTCCGTAAAGTTGCCGCAGGTAAAAATATTAAATTGACAGTTTTTCTGCTTTAAATATTTTTAATGTTATAAAAAATACGTAATAAACATAAGTAAAATTTTTACTACCAGTGACACTTTAGTGGCACTTGATAACGAAATAACGGTTTAATAACCCAAGGGGGGGGCGATTAAAAAGTCTTATTTATTTCACCATTGTGGCGGATCTCTAAAGGGCATTTTATTTAATGATTGTTTCACAAAGAAAACCTGACTGAATTCACTCATTGATTTGTTTTACATTAGCCTGAGATCAAATACAAGGCTGAATAAATTTCTCTTAAACTCTATTTTTGAGTCAATGTAACCTTAATAGTTTCCAGGTAATTCGTGACAGAATTATTGAATATAATTGAAATAATGATAAAGGTATCCAATTTTAATTTAATATTTTAGATTAGTCATTAGTCTTAGTTGAAACATAGAATATGGCTGTATGAGAATTACGTTGAAGTGGTAACTGAAATAATGAAATGCGTAGAATCTTCGCTCACCCAGTCGGTCATTTCTGGTCGAGCTATCTTCATTAGAAAACCAATTCTCTGTGCTTCCTGTATTTCACGGTTCTTGACGCGGGTCGAATCCAGAAATTTCAGTTTGGGCAATTTATGAATTACGTAGTACCTAAAAAATAATACAATAAGATCATCACAATGAAATTATAAGAAGAGAGGACTCGAATTCCCGAGGATGTAGCAAGCAGTTACGATCATTATATTAAGAATGTGTTATCAGAAATTTGCATCGCTTATTTTGTAGCACGTAACGGATTTAAGGAAAAATTACAAAAACTGATTTTTCGGTAGTAACGTGCCTTTTTTGTCCTTTGTCTGTTTTTCAACAAAGAACAAAGCGATAGAAAAAGTATTTCAGCCAACTTTCTCATGGTTTAGTCACAGTCTATTTCTCTTCAAATTTACTTGTTATATAAAAAGGTTGATTAAGCTAATTAGATAACGCTCTTTCTAAGTGGGAGTTGTGATTCGTACGGTATGTAAGCCTATCAGCATATTCAACAAATGTTGTTGGTTATCTTGAATAAAACAGTTGATAAGAATGTTTGTTCGAAGCAGATAAATCACTTACATACATCGTTTTCTCAGTAGATACATTTTTACATAATTAATAAGATAAGACACTTGAAAAGATGGTTCAGTTACTAAAAATTACTCATATTGTTCGTTTGTGGCACGTAATCAAATAAAGGCACAGACTGAAAGAATAAATAGTGATTTCAAAATGAGTAGAATGACAACAAGGCATAGGAAAAGAAACATGAAACAAAGATGTAAAGATGAATAGAAAGAAAAATAGCAATAGACAGATCGGTAAATAGTAATAAAATGCGTGCTGACCAATACAAATACAGCAATGAGTAGACAAAACAAATAAACACAGAAAGTAACAAACCGTGAAGAACAGAAGGAACGAAGATGTGATAGATAAAGTGATAAACGGACAGAGAAACAGATAAATAGAGAGAGAAAGAAATCGTGATTGGCAGGTGAAAAGACAGTGTGTAGAAAGTTTAGTTACGTAATAAAGAGGGTAGGACAGACAGAAACGATCACTGATGAGGTTCCACTTGTGGTAACATAAAGTCTGTTTTTGATGGTAATCCTTTCTGTTGTTATTGTTGTTGTGGACAAGAAATAACCGTTTGTTGTTCGAAACTTCCTGATAAAACAACAATGTAGTTTTCACTCACCTATATCTCTGGTAGTCTTCTTCGTCTTTGTCACTGTTCGTTAACTGATCTGGACAGGCAGGGTTTCCAAGGAGACTAAGATAGGACAGATTAGGATAACATCTCGCTAATTGAATCAGTAGTTTCTCCAAGTCTTTGAACTGTAACGCAGCAACAAAAATAGTTAATAATGTCATTAAACATTACTACATTTTATGAATGGTAAATAATGGAAAGTAAATAATCACCGGATTAGTGAAGTAACGCTGGATTGAATGTCTTTCATTAATACAGGTTTACTGAAGAGAAAAATTCGGTTAAACTTTAACTAAAAAGTCAAAATATCACTACAAAAATATCATATATTTTAATTTATTTTCCCTTCAATAAAAAGGTTAGCTATAACAAGTAATCTTAAATTACCCACTGAATATTTTGATATAATAAATTTAATAATCTAGATTTGTTATCCCCAGTGGTTCAGCGTTAAGTTTGGGGGATTATAATGCAAGATTTTGGGGTTTGATACCGGTTGAGCTTCATGGCTTACAATAATACAGAATTTCGGGGATCCCTGTTGGTTCAGCGTTATACTTGATGGCTAATAATGAAAGACTTAAGGGTTCAGCAGTAAGCTTGAAGACTTATAATGTAGGGCTATGTTGGCTTATAATACAGGATTTTGGAGTTTGTTGTTTGTTCAGCAGTACGTTTGATGTATTATAATCCAAGATTTCGGAGTGTATTGTTCGTTCAGCAGTACGTTGGATGTATTATAATCCAGGACTTCGAAGTTTGTTGTTTATTCAGCAGTACGTTTGATGTATTATATAATCCAGGATTTCGGAGTTTGTTGCTTGTTTAGCAGTACGTTTGGTGTATTATAATACAGGATTTCGAAGTTTGTTCTTTGTTCAACAATACGTTTGATGTATTATAATACAGGATTTTGAAGTTTGCTCTTTGTTCAACAGTACGTTTGATGTATTATAATCCAGGATTTCGGAGTTTGTTGTTTGTTCAGCAGTACGTTTGATGTATTATAATCCAGGATTTCGGAGTTTGTTGTTTGTTCAGCAGTACGTTTGATGTATTATAATCCAGGACTTCGAAGTTTGTTGTTTATTCAGCAGTACGTTTGATGTATTATAATCCAAGATTTTGGAGTTTGTTCTTTGTTCAGCAGTACGTTTGATGTATTATATAATCCAGGATTTCGGAGTTTGTTGCTTGTTTAGCAGTACGTTTGGTGTATTATAATACAGGATTTCGAAGTTTGTTCTTTGTTCAACAATACGTTTGATGTATTATAATACAGGATTTTGAAGTTTGCTCTTTGTTCAGCAGTACGTTTGATCTATTATAATCCAGGATTTCGGACTTTACTGTTGATTCAGCGGTAAGTAATTTTTAAAACTAAAGTTTTGCTGTAAACTTTTTTTTTTCACGTTTAAACTGGTGAAATTAAAGTAAAAGCGGAAGTATGCTCAAAGTTTATTATTATTATTTCTTTGTATATGAAATAGCTCAGTATGATCCAAAACTACCTTTGTTAGGTTACAGAATCTGTAATTAATAGAAACAGGCAGATATCAATCACTGAATAGTGTAATGTGTCGTAGACTAAAAGTAAATAGAGGCAATTATATGGCAGAAAATGTTCCTGCTTGTTTGATTAAAATGTTAAACAGACCGGAAAGTGAACCTACATTCATTAAAAGATGTTGAGCAACTTATGAATGGACTTTCCTGGAAAGAAAAGCAATCAAAACAATATGAGACTGGATATCAAAGAATGTTAAAGTTTTCTTAATCGCTACTTAACGATGTTTTTAAGACTATATCCTGTAAAGAATCGAATATTGTCTGGTGGCTTGTTTATAATTAACTGAAGAGCACTCAGACGCAGAAACAGATGATGTAGACTGAATCTAAAGCTTCAATAATCATGAATTTTCTACTTAATTTCCCTAAAATAACAGAAAATAACCTGTTTCTAATAAATTTTCTGTTAAAGTATGGAATTTGTAAAAGTTCTTTAAAATGTTTTTCGGGTTCTTTTTTCCCTAGTTTTTCACTATAAACTCCTGAGAGCAGAGCATTATTAATAATGTTACTAACTTCTGAGTTTTTTTTGAATAATCAAAATGTATTTCTGTCTTCAAGCGTTCATCTATTCAAAAATAGCCTGATCAAAATAACTCAATAAATTGTTTGCCATGCTAAGCCTTAGGTTAAAGTTAAATACACAGAGACGTTCAGTGGTAGGTCAGATTTGTCAACCTTGACAAAACATTAAAACATTTGGGGGGGGGGCAGAATTACACCTTTGAGTTTATAAATAATTATGATTTCTTTATCTGTTTTATGTATAATTTACAATCTACCTAGTAAAGCTAAGGTTGCAGAAGTCACCTAATAGACAAATATGTTATTGGAATTGATCTTTTAAAGAAATAGGTCTCAAAAGGGAATGCTGCTTAAAATCAAAATTATTCCACAGAATTTGGATCACAAAAGCCACGTTAGCAGTAGCAGTTTCCCGTTGCATGGGGAAGAATATTCCATAGAATGTGGATCACAAGTAGCAACTGTTTCCTGTTCCATATTAAAGAATATTCTATAGAATGTGGATCACAAGTAGCAACTGTTTCCTGTTCCATATTAAAGAATATTCTACAGAATGTGGATCACAAGTAGCAACTGTTTCCTGTTGCATATTGAAGAATATTCCATAGAATGTGGATCACAAGTAGCAACTGTTTCCTGTTGCATGGCGAAGAATATTCCATAAAATGTGGATCTCAGAAGTCATGTTAACAGTAGGTATTTTCTGTTGTATGTTGATTCAAGTAAGTCTGAATAATTTTCGTATTTCTAATTCTAATTGATATTAATTATAAATGTACATACTATCAAGACAACTATACGATGATATATTATCGACTTTCTTGTATCAAACACCTGAAAAATAAAACTATACTCCATACAATGACATCTCGCTGTTAAGTCGGTATCAGGACGTTTGCTGTTTAAAAAATTCAAGGTATAGATAATAAGAAAACAATAAACCTTTCAAAACCTGTTTATTAGAAGTTCAAAAACTTAATGAAGACTTCAAGTTGTCGTTTATGCAAATCGCATACCCTATATTTTAAAAATTATGTTTGATGAATCGTTTCTGTTTTATTTGGTTGTTCGTTTAGCATAAAGCTCCAGAATGGGCTATCTGCTGTCCAATGTAGGAAAACGGACCCCGTATTATTTTTTTTTTTTTGCGTTGAAAGTTTGTAAACTTATCGCTAACCCAACGGGAAACAAACCGTTTCAGTTAACACAGAAGCAAAATATGTTCTTTTTCAATTTCATAAAACATCAAAATAACGGTAAAAGGTAGTGTCCGTTTTGAAGGATATTTCAAAGTTTGATCATTTCTATAATATTTTATTGTATAAATTTACAGAAATTACAAGTTCAACGTACATGCTTCTTACCCAATAGTTTCGATGTCGAACGTTTATATATATCTGAAAAATAACATTTTGGACAAATAAATCCTACTATTTTTTATGTTAATGGATTCAATAATCATGCTTCACACCCACTAACTTTGATGTTCAATATTAGTTCAATGTGACATCATATGTAGCAAGTAATATGCGGATGAAAAGTAAACCGTACTATTTTTTATGTTCATGAATTCAATAATCATGCATTCCCCACACTATAATAATTTGTAACTTGTTTACATACAAACTTGTTGCTCTGTAGCAGTGGATCTAAACCTTATCTTAGATTACTCTATACGGAATTATGTATTTACCTACTACATGAACATATATTATGTTCATTGTTAAGAAGGATAGCGGATATTAAAACACTTAGTGTGACGATGGGATATAAATATTTTAGAACATATTTTTATGTATGCTTTCACGTGCAGGTTTGAAGTGTATTATTTGAAGTTTCTAAAAAGCTGCGTGATATTCGAAATACGTAAATTGTACTAATGTCACTTACTATATAATTTAATTAACTGTGGAATAATTTCCTTTTATAAACATTAGGTGTATAAGAAAGAAATAGTTTTTGGTATGAATAAAGCAGGGAAATTTCGTTAATGTCAGGCCTAAGTTAAGGTTAATGGATTTTTTTTGTTCTTGCCGTTTTAGTCTCAAGGCTACTTACGACCGTTGCTGATGTTTCATCGGTGATTCAAGGTCAAATTTTTACCTGTGATGCCAATCTCCTCTTCAGGTAAAACCGTCGCTAATTTAGCAGTGAAAGACTATTACCAATCACCGAAAAAAAAATCTAACTCGTCTTTTTAAAATTGTTCCTGAAATGAATTTGTTTGATTGGACTTCTACAAAGTTGCATCACAAAGATGTTTCTAAATAAATATATATCTTTTTGTTTGCTTAGTATCTAGTAAACCCAGAAGATATAGTGATTTATATTCTTACAATATTGTTGAAGAAGCTTGTTAACAGTAGGTTTCACTGTAAAAAGCATGATAAAACTGGATGTCCTAACATAGTTGAAGTAACGTTCATGTAATTATCTCCCAAAACAATTATGTATATATCTCCGTCCCTAAATGGCAACTGTAGAGCAAGACGATAAATGTTTGTTTCAAAACTACAAGCTTTATAGTATGAAGCATCTACAATGAGGGTTTCATTTACAAAGTTTCTGGTCATGATAAAGCCCAGTGCTTAAGAGATTCTGCGAGGATTACAGTCTGTTCCAGTAGAAAAATCAGATTATTGCATGACATAGTGCGTCCTTTCAAGCCACCCTCTAGTGACTTAATGAGACAGAAATAGTTTCAACAAGTTATACTGAATTTTTGTAATCATTTTGTTATGCTAAAACATTCTAGGATTAAAAAATATACATTTCCCAACGAAACTTGATTTTAACCAGTGTTATTAAATAGTAAAGACGCTCCAGTAAATGCTTCCAGCCTTATGAACACTGAAATAAATGGCTAATTACTTTAGGTATCCAAACGGACAAAATTTCACAGACAAGAAAGGCATAAAAATTTATCATAAAACAAAAAATGTTTTCTTGATATACCTTGTTCTTGTTGACAGATAAAGTTTGAAGATGAGGATTGTGACAAAAAGATGCATCATCCTCCAAGTCGTTGTTGTCAAGAATTAACTCCTCCAAGGTAGTAAACTGATCTAAAGTGTCAAGGCACCTGTTTTTTTTTACAGAGAACGAGAGATCAAAACAGTGTAAACTGTAGCAGCTATTCTGCATGATAATACAAATACAGGTGGTCTGTAGGTGGACTTAAATAATAATACAAGGAACTTCGTGACTGATTTTGCAAAAACAATACTTTGTACTCGAATTATCGATTAGGCTGAGGACAGATCTGTAATAAAAGTTTTCTAAGTTAGAAGTTTCTGTAAGTGTTTTACAAACGTTTAATCTTTGAAAAATTGATATCCTAATCAACAAAGGACTTTACTAAATGAAGAATAGCCATCAGAAAAGCCAGAGATAAACTTCAGTCTTTCACTAAAAGGTGGATATTTAAACATATTTCATTTCTCGCTTTCTTATTATTTTATTTTCTCAAGTTATTCCTGAAGAAAAGAAGTAAACAAATTACAGATGACTAAAGCAACTAGACACTTGCTTACTACAAAAATGTTATTTGCACACAAAGAAACAACCCACAAAAAATATTTCTGACAATAAGATATTCCAATTCATTCAAAAAAGTAAACTATTAGTTCGATTGATTAATATGACAAGTATATTATGTTTTGGTATTTTCAACCTGATCGCTACCTTATGTGAGATATTCGATTAATTAATATGGAATTAGAGGCCCCGAAGTGTGGACATGGGTGTCTTTAATTCCAAACTGCTGACGTCTTTAATTCCAAACTGCTGACTAAGTGTTAAAATAAGTGTCTTTAATTCCAAACTGCTGAGTAGAGCAATGACGACCAGTCAGCAGCAACACGACTAATATTAATTAATCGAATAGCGAGATTGACTGTCACTTTTGTAACTCATCCACAGCTAAAAGTGGAAAAAGTATTCAGCGACATATCGTGTACTCAAACATAAGAATAACAATACAGAAATTTGAAGATATAAAAAACAATCTTTCTTAGATTAACATTAAGTCACTAAGAGGTGCTACAGACGTTCATACAGATCATTAAGTCACTAAGAGGTGCTACAGACGTTCATACAGATTATAATATAAATTTTTATCAGCAAAGGTTAATGGTTTGGTAGAACAACGTATTTTCAATCACTTCAGTAAAAACGTTTTTTTAAGAAAGTTTGTTGACATAAAATTTACACGTCTATCGTTTCTCCTAGTTTGGACGAAAAAGTTACTTGGGAATCCAGTGATATTTTCAAGGTTTTGTTTACATACAAATTTATCAAAATACTAAACTACTGAGGAACATTCATTTTCAAACATAATTTTGCTAATATGAAGATAAGTGGTGACACCTATATAGGTACAGCTGTTGAATGAAACACATATTTATGTTTGATTTGTTAAAAGTCATGTCTGACGTCACTTTTGTTATTAATGATAGCCAATTCACATAAATGATACAGGGCATAAAATAATAGTAAGTCAGTCTTAATATATTTGACAATAAACTATCCTAGGCATTTTTTAAATGATTTACTTAGCAGCTATTTACTCAGTATTAGATGTATTGAAAGAATGAATTTTACAGAGTTTAGTGGAAAGACAAAAAAATACAGACCAAGCATACTTTTATATACAGACCAAGCACACTTTTATATACAGACCAAGCACACTTTTATATACAGACCAAGCACACTTTTATATACAGACCAAGCACACTTTTATATACAGACCAAGCACACTTTTATATACTGACCAAGTACATTTTTATATACAGACCAAGTACACTTTTATATACAGACCAAGTACACTTTTATATACAAACCAAGTACACTTTTATATACAAACCAAGTACACTTTTATATACAAACCAAGCACACTTTTATATACAAACCAAGTACATTTTTATATACAAACCAAGCATACTTTTATATACAGACCAAGCACACTTTTGTATACAGACCAAGTACATTTTTATATAGAGACCAAGTACATTTTTATATACAGACCAAGTACACTTTTATATACAGACCAAGCACACTTTAACCAATAACGTACATTTTCTTAAACTAAGCATATTTCAGTTATTGTTAACCTAGATTTATATGGACCAACTCTAAGATAGATATCGAATTTAAAGCTATATTTATAGATAGAAATCTTTTGAATGCTTTCCAAACGACTGTTAATTAAAACAAATTATTTATGCAGCTTGTTTTACAGGATATAGACACTAATTAACCAATAATTTCACTATTAAATGTAAAATTATAGGTTGATTACTGCTTATGTGTTGTTAGATAGTAATCAAAGTACTAGACGTACGCGTTCTCAAAAATTACATTGTAGTAGCTAGTGCACCTAGATTTAAAAAGAGAGTTAAGCTGAGCCTAACTTTTATATATTTGCATGGTTTATTTACTGATATAATAGTAAACAAAACACGTACCTTAAAGCATTAAAACTAACGTCCAATCTTTTCGTCAAAGGACCGTACGTAGTCCCTAAAACAGGGGGTATTTCAAAGCAATCTTGTCCAACGTAAGAGAGCTGAAAGAAGATCGTATTCGATATTAGAAAATTCCATATACAAATTCAAGAATGCAACATCAAATAATGGAATAAAAAACACACTCTTATCTGCTCTCACCAGTCTCGACAATCGAGCGAATGAGGATTTAGTTTACTGTCAATGATGATGAAACACAAAAAATGAGGATTTAGTTCACGGTCATTGATGGTGAAACATAAATAAAAAAAACACTTTATTGAAGGAATATTTCGAGAATCGGTTACATAAATCTATTGACATTGTTTTCAAGGTGGGCTTGAAACTTAATCATATAAGATATCCAACACTATTAATATCACGAAACAGTTTCTGTCGACAGCAGAAAAGAACAATTGTGTTAGTAAATGGCAAAACACGAAATTTGGATTTTGTATTGTTTTTCATCCTTGCCCCATTATACGTGCCGTTGATTGATGTTGGATACATTGACAGAAACTAGTTTACACTATACAAGTATGTCGCCACTGTTTATTTCTTCTTTTAGTTATTGTGCGATCTGTATGAATATTTTATTTTATGTAAGGAAAATATATTCATGATTCTTTGTAGGTGTGAGAACTGCATATATACATTATAGACTTATTTATACCATTTTGAAAACTGTTTATATACATTATAGACTTATTTATACCATTTTGAAAACTGTTTATATACATTATAGACTTATTTATACCATTTTGAGAACTGCATATATATATATATATATACATTATAGACTTTAATACCATTTTGAAAACTGTATATATATATATTTCACAGTATTGAAGCTACATAGAGTTA
>NW_013666136.1:130576-143646 GCF_000517525.1 Limulus polyphemus
AGCTATCCTTACATAGTATTTACTAATCTCTAATCAGACATAACCGCTATCCTTACATAGTATTTACTAATCTCTAATCAGACATAACCGCTATCCTTACATAGTATTTACTAATATCAGCGTTAGATTAAATCTAATCTTTAGTTTTCAAATCCATGTTTATTTTGTCTTAGTTAGAATTTTACATAAATAAATTTTCTTGATTTTCAACGTATTTGCTATGAATTGAAAAACATTGGAATAAATGATATTTTTATCATTGTAGAAAAAGGCTCTGCAAGCAAAATAGTAAAATTACTATTAATGCAACTTATCATTTAAGTTCATATTTGTCAGTAATTAAAGCTTACACGAAAAGAAACTTTAAGGATGTTGTTTAATAAAGCGGAACATTTATTTATTTGTTTTTTTATAATTGGATATACTTAGTTACCAAACAGATATAACATTCGTTCACCAGTTGCAAAATAAAGCCGATGTAACTGGTTATAGAGTGAAACAAAGTAATTATTGTTTTCTATGTGTCATAGAAAGTAATTTACGGAACAATATTTGTTTATTCAACTGTGATACGAGAACTTATCACTTACTTTTACATATATTTACCGACAATCTAATCACTGACACAAGAACATAGTAAAAGTAATGATTGTAAATAAATACCTCGAAAGTACAATTGGACTGTATTCTTGTTACTTGTTATATCTATCACTATGTAATTATCATAATACTTAAGTGACAAGTTTATGTCTCTGTCTTGTATTTATTATCGCAAATTTTCTAAATGACAAAATAAAATTCAAAAATTGTAATTTAGTTGACCCAGATTGTAAGATAATTCTCTCGTGACTTCCTTTGACCGGAAGATGTACAAAATGTTTCATCATAAAAATAAAAACTGGGTCAACAAATCACCTTGTTCAAAACAGTAACATAATCACTAAGAAAAAAAAAAGTATCCAACTGATGCAACTAATTCTGATAACACGAAACGGTAAACATAAATACATCGTAAAGTTGACGTCCTCACATTTACAATCTATTCTAGCAAATGTTAACGTTTCTACACTGGTTGCTCAACCTTAGAATAAAACGTTTATACGAAACGCCTATTGTTTGTGCTTACTTAGATTAATTAGGTTATTTTAGACAATTGGAGATTTCGGTTAGGGTTGTATTTTGTTGGCAAAAGAAATTTGTTTTCAATAAATTAACAAAACTTTACAAAATATACTTTTTAATGACATAATGAATTATAAATTCAGACAAAAGAGTGCACCTTAGTTTAAGTGACCACACGGCGGGTCATTTTGTTTACTTCATAGCCTACACTTTTTAGCCCTCAAATTATGGATTTGTTTATAAGCTGTTCATTAGTGCTAGAATTCACATATTGCATCATATTCAGCAATTTTATGTTTTTGCCTGTTACCATTATCACTCTGAACAAATGACACAATTAATTGTATGGCATTACTCACTTTTCACGAGGCCCGACATGGCCAGGTGGTTACGGCACTCGACTCGCAATCTGAGGGTCGCGGGTTCGAATCCCCGTCACACCAAACATGCTCGCCCTTTTAGCCGTGGGGGCGTTATAATGTGACGGTCAATCCCACTAATCGTTGGTAAAAGAGTAGCCCAAGAGTTGGCGGTGGGTGATGATGACTTCCCTCTAGTCTTACACTGCTAAATTAGAGACGGCTAGCGCAGATAACCCTCGTATAGCTTTGCGCGAAATTCACAAACAAACACTTTTCACGAAAAATATGTAGAAAATTTCAGCAATAATTTATAAAGTTAATTCCACTATTTTCGTCATTTTTGTGTGGCATACGTTATTAGGGGTCAAGTAATCAAAAAATGTTATACTCCCACAGACAGTATGGTTCATGAAAAAGTCTAGAAAAATGAGTATAAAAAGCCAAATGGGGTCAGTTAAACGTTCACTTTTAACATTTTCTCCCTTTTGTTTTAGATGTATTATCATGTAATTTTAATGATACCATGTTCAGGGGACTTTACAAATCAAACTGTGTTTTCGAATACCAAAAACCACAAGGTAACATACTTATCGTACTGGTTATCCACTTAGAACACAACTGCAGTAACTAACTTTGGTTGAATCTTAATTTCAACTTGTAACGTTTGAATAGTTCATAAATTTTGACAACTAACTGCTTCATATCCTTAATATTTTGTAATTCTTATCTCACTCAAATGTATAAAAGCATGGTCTATATTATAATAAAAAATGTAACCTAGATGCCCACACTTTATTATAAATAAGATATTTTGTAAGAAAATGATATTGAAAAACAGTGTGCTTAACAGTTACGATTTAAACGTCGAAAGATGGCGAAGCTTCAGAAACAACTAGGCATAACATTTGTGATTATAAACAAGTAAACTGCAGATGTTTTTTTTTACACATCCTTTTTAATTTGTCCGTTTCGAATTCAAAATCAGAACATGTCAAGTAACTTTTAAAAGGGTTTAACATGTTTCCAAATTACCTGATTCAATCAACATGCTCAAACTGACACAGAAACAAGAATGAAAACAGTGTTGATGATGGAAAATATGTATTCCAAAACATCATTGACTACTTTGAAGGTATTTTAACATGCTATTTACCACATCAATGGTGTTTCTTCATCTCATAAAGTTAGGATTTCTCTCAATGAATCCGCTAAATAAGATGTAATTAGGGGCTCAAAATGACTCGTATATTTTACATATAAATAGTAACATTTTCTTATTTTAACATGTCGAGACACATTTTGATAATTAGGTTTTTCATGTAGAAAAAAAAGAACCTACGAAATTTTCATAACAAATAAAGTACTAGTATGCATTGGACTGACTCACCTTTCTCACCTTTAATATATTGTATCACAGTTAACTCACTCACCCCCTCCCACTTTCAAAATGGCACAATACAATCAAATGAATCAAGTTATTTTACGGTATAGCTAAATAACCACGTTTTTTCTTGTGTCATCATGTCATCACGAAACAGATTTGCCCTCTTCTTACAGCGAAACCATGAACACAAAGTCAACTGACTCACCTCTGCAGAAACTACAGCATTTTCTTTTGTGCGATACGACACTATGCAAAGATGTGATACTCTAATTCGCTTTGAAAAAGAACATGATGCCATTATTCTCCAAGAATCATTCCTAATGTTGTATTTTAATGTTTTCCTTTTCACATAACGGTACGCTGACAAACTCTAGCAACTGTTTAATTTCGTAATATATGTCTATAACATTAAAGTCCATAAATTATTCATCAGATAGTTGATTTTTTTCTCTTCGGTCCACAGTCTCAAGTATTAGCTCGAATTTCGTCTGAAAATTATTAAAATTCTTCGCTGTCCTCAGATGTGATGTCATAAGAAAAGGTAGTCACTAGAGGTCCTCTTCAAGGATTTTCTGAGATCATGTGACTTTCTGGTTAGCGGTAATATGATCCTCTCTTAGACCTTTGAAAGATACCTTACAACTGTAGAATGGGTGGGAAACAAGAATGCATGTGCCTCTTGAGCTCTCATTTTCTTGAACTGTTCACCTAGAAATTCAATGTTTTTGTTTTTTCAAAACATAAAACTACCTGGATTACGTTATACAAATATGCTTCAGAAGTTTTCAGAGAGCTCAAGAAGATTGTAAAGGATAGATCAAGTTTCCTTTATCTTTCTTCCTCTAAAATTGTTTTGTATCTTTTATTCATCGTAACTGAATAAATGCGAAACATTTCTAGGGCCTTTAGGTGTCGCTAAGTAGGTTTTTTAGATGGAAGTTTGGAATTACCGTATTATAAAATCAAACTATCCCGTATATATACCACAAGGCTACATGCATACAGACCCAAAAAGGACATTAAAGATACAGGTCAAATACAAAATCGTCTCTACCTTAAAGTAGAATAATCTAAAGATTTTGATATTAACCTTTGTACGCTGGTGTAATTAACAAGAATCGCAAATATGTGTATTCATATGTAAAGGGTATTTCTCGCAAATAATGGAAAAATTCAACCCATTAATCAATACTGAACACAACAAATCCAGAACCTCGTACACATACACATGATAATAGTAAGTATCCATGACTCGAGCATATTTCACCTTAAAAAGCTATCTATTGAGAGTGTCATCAAACACAACCCGTTAATCAATACTGAACACAACAAATCCAGAACCTCGTACACATACATATGATAATAGTAAGTATCCATGACTCTAGCATATTTCACCTTAGAAAGCTATCTATTGAGAGTGTCATCAAACACAACCCGTTAATCAGTAATGAACACAAACCTAGAACCTCGTACACATACACAGGATAATAGTAAGTATCCGTGACTCTAGCATATTCAATCTTAGAGAGATGATTCTTAATAAAATCAGTTGACGAATCCAAAGTTTTTAAAATGTGCAATAGTTAAATGTAAAAAGTTAAAAGCAATAAACAAAAATAGTAACATGTAGAAAGGTGTTTAGTTTTCTACTGTTTTTAACTTTATACAATAAATTATTAGAGTCGTCAATTGATTTTATTAAATCTTTACACAAGAACCGTTTATCGGATGCAATGATTTCTTAACAGTGCCAACAAAAAAACCCATTAATCACTAATGAACACAACAAAAACAGCATGTCGTATACATACATTGTAATCTCTAGAGACATTAAACTAATTACTTACTTTAAAAGTCTTATCGTAACTCTTTTACTAAGAATTTTCAAAGGTCCTTCTTTTGTGGCAAATTTCGGTATTTTTGGGATTCTGGAATTGGAATTTTCAACTTGAACACCGCCTCATGTGCACGTTAGCTAAACCAATAAGTCAGAGACATCTAGGGTTCAGTTTTAGCAGTCCCTAGTTTTAAAGTACTGGTCAGACCGAAGGCAGATAGCCGCCCCATGAACTTTATGTAGCTCTTTGAACCGAATAATGAGTTTGACCGTCACTTTATAATGCGCCTAAACTGAAAGTGCGGATCGTGTTTAGCGGAATCGTCTTTAGAATCCTGGATGACCCTTTGATTCGCAGTCTGATACTCTCACTGGCCCTGAAGATTCTATTTCTACTGATTGATGTACTTATTTTATTTTGTTAGTTACTTCTGAAAGGATACCGCAAATATCTAGTTCAATTGCTCACAACTATGATACCATCTCTCATTTCGGCCTGGCATGATGACCAGATGGTTATGTAGCTCGACTCGCAATCTGCGGGTCGCGGGTTTGAATCCCCATCCCACCAAACATGCTCGCCCTTTCAGCCGTGGGGGCGATATAATGTGACGGTCAATCCCACTATTCGTTGGTAAAAGAGTAACTCAAGAGTTGGCGGTGGGTGGTGATGACTAGCTGCCTTCCCTCTAGTCTTACACTGCTAAATTGGGACGGCTAGCGCAGATAGCCCTCGTGTAGCTTTGCGCGAAATTCAAAACAAACAAACAAAATCTCTCATTTTAAACCCGTCAACACAACGCCATTTCAGATGTAAACACTTGTTGCCTGATATACTCCTAAAGTTTTCCACAGTAAATTCACATCTTAAGTCTTCAAAGTAGCACCATTAGAATTATAGATAAACCAGCTTTCTGATCAACGTCTATTGTCCCATAATGTTTATATTCAATAAACTCATTTTGTTAAACATTTAATGTTAATGAAATTCGTCCGAAACAACTCTGCTAATCCAGGAATAACCCATAAATAGTATCACTCTTCCAAAACAGCTCTGATAAAGCAGGAGTAACCCATAACTAGAATTTCACTGTGAAATTGTTTAGACATTTTTCCAACGTAAAAGTCTGTAATATTTAGAGACTAGTCGGAATTCCAAGAAAAGAAACATGATGGGGAATCTTTGGGTAAAAGTTGGTAAACTAAACTTTTAACATAATTTGATTTAAATCCGAAAATACGTGTTACCAAACTCAGTTTTGAGTTCGGGGATTTTTAATATCCGCCAAGTAGTAAATTCGTGTCATTCTTTTTATGCAGTTGATTACTATGTTCTGGTAAATTTATTGAGATAAGAGTTATATCAAAAATGTTACATACACAGAATATCAGGGTACGTACCCTGAAGATAGATACCAAACTATTTTAATTATCCCACTTTATAAAATACATTTAATGAAGTATTGACGATCACATAATATTTTCTTTTTACAGAACAATATATATGTATATTAGAGATAAAAGTTTATCACTGTTTAACGATGTTCATAGACTTACGATACAAACTAGTGAATACGTCGTTATCTAAGATTAATGGAAAAAATACGCAAACCGACACCAAATACAAAAATATTATACACTAAATGAAACAGTAGAGTAAATATTATGGCACTTTAAAGAATTAATGATAATTTCTAACTACAACTATTAATATTATAATTCTCTTCTAGATCACTAGAACTACTACTGATTCACTGAACACTATGCACTAAAATTAAGGTTAACACATGTCTGGGCCTGTTTTTTTTTGGGTTTTTTTTTGCAGCGAAAGTATTCCTGCAGTCAGTGATATGAATGAATGAGTGATATGATGGCAATAGCCATACTTGATAAAACTCATTATAAGTGATATTTATAAGTAAACAATTTGGGATCACACTTAACATTTATTTTATGTTAATATTATGAGGGATCACACTTGACATTTATTTTATGTTAATATTATGAGGGATCACACTTGACATTTATTTTATGCTAATATTATGAAGGGAAAATGATCATTCTACATTAAAGCTGCCCATACCGAAGAAATGTCAAAGAATAATAACAAACAATGCCAATTATTTGTGTTGGTTAAATGTTTGTAAATTGTTAAGTGTTTGTTATTTCATTTTACAAATATGCTGTTCTATAATATCTGTGCAGAATTTTAATACTTCATTTGTGCTGATAAGATGCTCCATAAAACAAACACGGTATACTGACATTTCATGATTCCTGCCACAGCATCAGTATTACTGTATATGATAGATAGACTAATCTGTATTAAAAAGTGGTATTCTTAGTGTAGTTTGTTATCAAATTGTAAAGTAAATATCCTTACAGGGTCAACTGAATAAAAACAATGGTATAAAACTGTTATTTACCAACTATTTCGTTTTTCGCAAAATATAAGTCCAGCAACTAAAAATTGATATTGAGAAGAGAAAAGATCTTTTAACCATAAAAAATTGTAAATGATAAACATATATAATAAGTAAATAGATTTTTATATACTTATTACACAACACACAGATGTATATATATATAATAAGTAAATAGATTTTTATATACTTATTATACTGTACACAGATGTATATATATATATAATAAGTAAGTAGATTTTTATATATTTATTACAACATACACACATACATATATCCATAATAAGTAAATATATTTTTTATATACTTATTACACAACACACAGATGTATATATATATAATAAGTAAATAGATTTTTATATACTTATTACACAACACACAGATGTGTATATATATAATAAGTAAATATATTTTTATATACTTATTACAACATACATAACTCACATACATATATATATAATAAGTAAATAGACTTTTTATATACTTATTACAGCATACACACAACACACACACATATCTATATAATAAGTAAATAGATTTTTATATACTTATTACAATATACATAACACACATAAATATATAAATATAATAAGTAAATTGATTTTTTATATACTTATTACAACACACAACACTCACACACAAATATATAATAAGTAAATAGATTTTTATATACTTATTACAACATACACACAACACACGCATGTATATATCTAATAAGTAAACATATTTTTTATATACTTATTTCAACATACACACAACACATATATATATCATACGTAACTATTGAAGTTTTAAATATATTTCAAAATTTCTGGATAACAATCACCAACAAGTAAATACAAGTTTCTCACCTTATATTTTATAAACTAATATTATCCTAACTTTAAAATAATATTTATTTGTTACTGATTAACGTTTAAGCTTCCACATATCTATTGTACGACGCTCATATCGAAAGTTCTATGTATAATAACCCTTTGTGGTATCAAACCTTTTTCTCGATCATAGTTTAAAATCACAAGAGAAAGGTCGTCCAAGCCCAAAAAGTTGGAAACATTAAAAACGTTTGTTTATACTTTACAAATTTTTGTGGTATAAGTTTTATTCCGCTCTCTTAGTTCAATTTAATTATACCACAATGATATTTGGGTGTTTCAACAATACCACAATGATATTTGGGTGTTTCAACAATACCACAATGATATTTGGGTGTTTCAACAATACCACAATGATATTTGCGTGTTTCAACAATACCACAAACGATATTTGCGTGTTTCAACAATACCACAACGATATTTGGGTGTTTCAACAATACCACAATGATATTTGGGTGTTTCAACAATACCACAATGATATTTGCGTGTTTCAACAATACCACAATGATATTTGCGTGTTTCAACAATACCACAATGATATTTGCGTGTTTCAACAATACCACAACGATATTTATATGACTTTTCAACTCAACATTGAGAGCCTGATAACAAGCATTTCTGATTCAACCAAATTATGCAAATAAGTTCTTTTTCTATCTTTTTTCTATAGAATATCTCTAGGCTTCTTTTTAAGAAACTCTTCTAGTCTATTAGAATTATCAATGTGCCACAATATATTTGTCCTTCACCAAATGTGCCACAATGCCTAAAAACCGGTTATAAGCTAGTGTAAGTGAAAATTAATTTTTTTTCAGATATTAGATAAAATTAGTATATTCCAGTTTTTGTTCAATTGATTTTAGTGAAAAGATATGATACGAGAAACTTTTATACAAGACTCAGAACTCAATATACAAAGATTAATTAAATATTAGAAAGAACTATGTTTTAAAGTTCTCCAAGTTTTATCCGTTGTACATAGTAAACCTTTTGTTTATTTTATTCACAACGTTTCATCAGGTTTGTTTGGCATCATCAGGTGAGATACAAGAACTGAGGCTAAAGGAAATTATCCTAGTTGTTATTTTTTTACAGTTTTCACACAAATACTTGGTTCTGGTGTTCCTTGTTTATGAGATAATAAAAAGAGGCCCACCATTTTTACGTAAATGAGAACACTGTCTAATTTAAAACAAATTTTGCCTGAAAACAAGTTCTTCTCTTAACACAAGGCTACAAACTACCACAAAATTATATAAGGTCAATCACAGTCACTTAAAAATGTTGCTAGTATGTCTCTTGTCTAGGTGACGTCATTACAAGTTATAAAAAGTTCTTGGTTTAAGATGATAGTTGAATATTGAATCATTTTCTGAAAAACAACAGTTGTTGATGTCTTGGTGTTAACAGGTAATAATACAACACACTAAGTAATTTAGTGTGGAGTTGGTCTGAATCATAAATTAGTATATAATTTTTTGAAGAAATAATATACTTACTTATATGTTACATCACATAAAAGTTAGCTTTTGAATATTTAGAAAAAAATATGATTGTTGGTATTTTACTTACGAAGAATGGACATTAGCGTAACCTCGGTTCGTAGGTCAGCTTCTAGAGCCTCACTTTTTAAACAGGTAAGTATGCAACTGATAACCCTCCTTAAATAGAGGAAAACATTACCTAAAACTAACCACAACTGAGACATGATAAACCAAGTTTTCTTAAGCTCTGTCCTTTAAAAATTTTATATTCTAATAAACCAAATAGCTCTTGTCATTTCATTGCATAGACGTTAATTAACTCAGAAAATGACGAATGTCTGTTCAACCACAACTAACGACCTATAAACTTATTGAAACACACAAACAAAATTAGCTCTTTGATTAAGTTTATTAACATAAAAGAAAATCAGTCTAGATCTTGTCTTGTTCATTTTATTTCTCTTGGGTATACCACAGCTCGTTTCTTACCTGACCATCATTCCACACTAAAGCACCTTCATGGAGCTGAACTTCGCGGTTTTTCTGGAAACAAGGTGCTGTGTTTTGGTTTGTTCTCGCGTTCGCCATGTTGCTTGCCAATCTTGATAAGCAGGTAAAACGTCCTTGAGATTCTTAAACCTGTTCCCGCCACTGAAGGCATGAAATGCATATCAAGGCACTCGACCCGTTCATAAGCCCGAAATATTTAATCTATAATTGATTTTGAAGGTTCTAACCAAACATAATTATTTAAGAACACAAACATATGTAATAAACGAATTCATTCAGAAGATTATCAATCCTGACTCGAACATTAAAGCTAACACTAACATGCTTATTATAATTAATAACAGGTCGTAATTCAACAAGTTTTAAAATGGTATGTTATCATTTTTCTGCATGGTACCAATAATCCTATTTTAATTTTTAAACAATGGACTTTGTAGTTATTAATGTACAATGCAATAAACAATACTAGGCTAATAAAATGGTAGAACAATAATATATGTTACCGATCAAGTGAATACTGTTGTCAAAAAAGACGACACAGTTTAACTTATGCTTCATTGCAAATGTCTAATTAATGAAGTTTCATTTATCATTTAGAACATGGTGCAAAAAATGGAGCCCAAATTAGCCTCTTGCTTTGCTACCTTTTTTCTCTGTTACCATGATCGGATATGATTGCAGCAGTGTCCTAATGACTTTAAGCCTATTCTACTTAAAAGATGTGTTTATGCACTTTTCAAACATACCTATCATGTTCAGAAGTTTTTATTATATTCAAATAAAAGACTCCGAAACATTAAGTTTATTATTGAAGAAGTAGAGACTGCATTACCATTTTTAGACCTTAAAATTGTCAATGACGAGACAAGTTATCGTTATCTAATTATCATAAATCCATTTTTTTTCAAATCTATATTTCAACTACAGAAGTTTAACACCTTCTGATTGCAAGAAGAATCTAATTTTATGATAGTTCACAGAACCTTTGAAATAGCATTCACAAAAACTGGCGTTCCATCTAGAACTGAATAAATTAAAAACTTAATTATCAATATGATGAAGAAATATCCATGAAAAGTGAACACCCCTCAAGCACAAATAGTTGATGTTCATAAGTTACCTCTTATATTTTGTGGATTCTTTCAGCTTACAAACAAAGACATTTTTTTTAATTTTCACATCCCCAAATTTCTCTCAATGTAATCTCTAAACCTGAAATACGCTTGAATGTCTCGCGATGAGACAGCGGTAAGTTCCGGACTTACAACGCTAAAATCCAGGGTTCGATTCCCCTGGGGTGGGCACATCAGATAGCCCAATGTGGTTTTGCTCTAAAACAAAACTAGCAAACTAAACCCTTGAATGTATCTGTTGTAAACAGGTTTACGTTGGTTCCATAATTCGCTACCTATTGGTTCAACTCAAATAAATCTCCAACCAAACGAGAGAGATCGTTTCAGTATTCATCTGCACTTCAATAACGTGTAACGGAATACCTAAAAATAAAGACTTAGCATTCTTTGCTCAGCAGAAAGCGAAAGAACGTTGCGGATAAAGGTGACATTAACTAGACATTTGGAACCAAGCCCAAATGAAACATCTTCGAAATTTTCGAAATGTGTAAGTTTTTAAAGAACTTTAAGCCAAGAATTGAGGTGACGCTGAACGAGAGCACTGCGTGACCAATCTGTACATCAATACAAAATCAGTTTTGAATTAAGAAAATACTAATAGAAACGAGTGAACTGTAAAACTATGATGGAAAAATTAACTTACCTTCATAATCAAAATTTACTGGCTATACAAAATCTTCCTACGTAAAGAATATTACATTTAACAGTTATTTTGGTGTGTTGGCCTTGTACAAGCTGTCAAAGCTGTTAAGACGTAACTATTGTTAATCAATGGAACTGTCAAACTATCATTTCATATGTGTTCCTTATAAGTTTCCACATTTATTGATCAAGCAGAACCAAACTTGACACAGTGATTCAGGATGACATGAGGAAGGTCATTAGGGGGGTTAGACCCCCCCATCTAATTTCATATTGATAGAATTCTTGAAAACAGTATATCTTTCTTTTCAGTATCGTTATCTTTATATAATTTTATTGCACTTTTAATGTTTATTATGTCAAGAAACAAATAGCAGCACAATTTCCTATCCTTTGTTACAAATGAGTTTTTATTTCATACGTCCAACGGACGGGTACTCCTGCTGGTGCGAGATAAAAAATTAGAAATACTTTACAAAAAAAATATTTTGCGAGCTTCATAACTGCACCGTAACTTTTTATTGTTGTGTTATTAGATCATTTTATAATCTTGTTTTATAGTCTTAATAACCATACTACTAAATAATAATAATATTGTTATATAATATTGAGATCCATATTACTAGATAATAATAGTGTTTTATAATCCTAAAAACCATATTACTAAAAAATAATGTTGTTTTATAATCTTAAGAACCATATTACATAATAATAATGTTGTTTTATAATCCTAATAAACATATTACGAAATAATAATGTTGTTTTATAATCCTAAAAACCATATTACTAAATAATAATGTTGTTTTATAATCCTAAGAACCATATTACTAAGCAATAATGTTGTTTTATAATCCTAAGAACCATATTACTAAATAATAATGTTGTTTTATAATCCTAAGAACCATATTACTAGATCATAATGTTTTCTTATAATCCTAATACTTATTTTTCTAGATAATGTTGTTTTGTAATCCTAAGAACCATATTTCTTTAGTAATATTGTTTCTATATACACTTAACAACAATACTTAACGAATAATAATGTTGTTTTACATACTTAAAAATATCACTTTAGAAGTAATTATGTTTAGTATTTCTAAAAGAAGATCTCCTTATATGTAATAATGCTGGTCTTATCTTTTAGTATATCACTTAACAAATTGTAATATTACTTTATAATTTTAAAAATATAGCCAAACGACTAACAGTATTACTTTATAGTTTTTGTTTGTTTGTTGATTTTCATGCAAAGCTAATCGAGGGTTATCTGCGATAACCGACCTTAGTTTAGAAGTGCT
>NW_013666136.1:144551-152747 GCF_000517525.1 Limulus polyphemus
TAATAGACTACAGGGAAGGCAGCTAGTGAACACCCCCATCCCCAATTCTTGGGATACTCTAATCGAATAGCGGGATTAAGTAATAGACTACAGGGAAGGCAGCTAGTGAACACCCCCTACCCCAACTCTTGGGATACTCTAATCGAATAGTAGGATTGGCCGTAATATCACAGTGCTCCCACGTCTAAAAAGTCGCACATGTTCGGTTACGGGTTTCGATTCCGCCCAGAGATTGCGAGTCAAGCACACTAGTTCTCAGTCAGGCGAGGCCTTATAGTTTCAAGAAGCACTTAACAAGTATCCAGTTTGTTTTATAGTGTCAAAGAGACTACATATTTTGTCACTGTGTAAGTTTGTAATAAGGATAGACTATAATTTAGATAGCTTTTTGTGCAACATTAAGTAAATGTATGTATACTGTAATGAGTTGAAAATTGAAACACGAAGATATCAGGAACAAAACCCTCTATGCATATAATTTCTGTCCTTACAATTAAAATTAAAAACGTAAATATGTTTGAGCGTTTTAACTAAAATATTAGAAACAATTAACCGTTTAATAACTTACCACCATAATTAAGAGGTTAAGTTAAATCATGTCAAAATTTACTGCCAAAAAAACCTCAGAAGACTAATCAAATTAAATGAATCATTGGAACTTCACCAGCTATTTAAGATGATATTTCACACCAGAGGCGAGACAAGATATGTTAAAAAATAAAAACCTTTTATTATGTTTCCTTATTAGTTATAGAAGAACACATTACACCAGCGTTTCTCAAACATTTGTCATCCTCCCTTTTAATAAATATGGTTTCTTGCGCTCGCCCTCTTTTATTAAATGAGTGAAAGAGTGAGTTAAGTAACGAGATACAATACACTGATACACATTAAAACACCTGATGATTGTTGCACTACTGACTTTATCCTAATCTCTCGCGACACAGAGAAATCATCCCCCACTCCAGCCAAGGAGGGCGCGCCCCACACTTTTGGAAACGCTGCGTTAAACAGTATGATTGAAAATGAGCTGGAATATACGACTTAATAAATACTACCTGATGACAAAACCTTGTCTAAACGTTGTATATTTGTTACTATGTTAAACATGTGGTTCAAGTTCAAGACGTTTTTAAACTTTACCAAAAACAAAGGATGCTTAATGCTCCAGATCTCTTCAATTGCTCGCTCACATCAAGCGTTAAAAGTGGCCATATCTAGTAATCTATCCGTCTGTCTGTAACTCTGTTTGCATATATATATACGTATATATTGTCCATCTGTTATTGTAGTAAACGAATAAATTAACTAGTTAGAAACAAGACTTACTCACTCTTACCAACAAACCAGGAACAAAGAATTCGCCGAAATCTTCTTTGAATAAAAAAAGTCGACTTGATATCCAGTTTTGACATTTAAAAAAATATTAATACAGGAACTCATTTCTAGAGGAATTACATGGAGAATGTGGGGGCGGGCTGAGTTTGCTTTGCACCATTAACAAGAATATATATGATTCTTGTAACTCTTTAATAATTGGCTAAATATTTTCTATGAAACTTATGATTTGATTAGACAGGTTTAAAACCGGATAAATGATTCCCGTTGTACAGTTCTCTTTCTTTGTTACAAGATAGCACGAGCATATCCAGTTGACATCCAGTGTAGAAAACGCTTTTCAGTCACGCTTTGCGATTTTGTTTATGTTTAAACGTTATAAACCTTTATGGGATTACACCGTAGAAAAACAATGTAGTAAATGTGTCATTTTTTAATAACAGATAAATATTAGTGTGTAAAACAATCAAATTAAAATTATATATACGTTTTATGTAACGTAACAAACTAAAAACAATGACCTTGGCTGTTTACGTTTTGGATCTGTCCAGAGGAAAAATGTAATTACTTGTTTTAGCACGAAGCTACAGCAGGGAATCGAATCCCGAATTATAATGTTGTAAGTCCGTATACTTACTGTTTACAGTGTAAATTATTTCGTATACTTACTGTGGAACCAGAAAAAAGAAATGTAAACTTGAAGATCTATAGCGTGTTTTAAAAAAAAAAACTTAGTTCATGACCAACATTAATAAGATTCATATACTTACCTAGACCTGTATATGTGTTCACCAACATTAATAAAATTCAGATACCTACTAAACGATACAACACCAACACATACCCGTGATATACAAGACCTGTATATGTGTTCACCAACATTAATATGACTCAGATTCCTACCTACTAAACGATACAACACCAACACATACCACTGATATACTAGACCTGTATATGTGTTCACCAACATTAATATGATTCAGATACCTACCTACTAAACGATACAACACCAACACACACCAGTGATATACTAGACCTGTGTATGTGTTCACCAACATTAATAAGATTCATATACCTACCTACTAAACGATACAACACCAACACACACCAGTGATATACTAGACCTGTGTATGTGTTCACCAACATTAATAGGATTCAGATTCCTACCTACTAAACGATACAACACCAACACATACCAGTGGTGTACTAGACCTGTGTATGTGTTCACCAACATTAATAAACAACATTCAACGTATTAAAAGATTCAGGCAGCGACCATTTACCGATGTGGAGTGTGTTCAATCTCTCACCACACCAAATTCAAACCAAACACACAGAAAAAAAATGTTGCTACAAAAAAGCAGATTGGAAGAAATATGAGGAGATATTAATAGAGCTTCTCCAACATGAACCCATCACAACAGCCACTGGCAGCCTGGATATAGACAGGTACTGTTCAGTAATCTCAGATATCCTCATAAAAACATCTGACAGCTGTATACCAAACGTATCAATAAACAAAACCCAAACCAACTGGCAACCGAACACTGACACAATCAACAAAATAAAGGAACGAAGAAAATTAAGAAGAGAATATATGACAACCGGTGACCCACAAACAAAAACACAAATTAACATGCCCAGAAACAAAATGAGAAACGACATTAAGCTACTAAAATCACAAACATTGGATACCTTCTGTACATAAATAAACTCAAAAACGGATCCCAAAGATTTCTGGTCTCATACAAAACGAGCTATAAAGTCAAAGAAAACAACTATCATCACCTAACCTACACTTAAACTCAATAATAAACTAGCATACACGAATAAACAGAAAACACAGATCTGCTCTAGATCCGCCTATTAGCTTTCTTCTCTAGATCTGCCTATCATATTTCTTCTCTAGATCTGCCTATCATCTTTCTTCTCTAGATCTGCCTATCATCTTTCTTCTCTATATCTGCCTATCATCTTTCTTATCTAGATCTGCCTATCATCTTTCTTCTCTAGATCTGACTATCATCTTTCTTCTCTAGATCTGCCTATCATCTTTCTTCTCTAGATCTGCCTATCATCTTTCTTCTCTAGATCTGCCTATCATCTTTCTTCTCTAGATCTGCCTATCATCTTTCTTCTCTAGATCTGCCTATCATCTTTCTCCTCTCGATCTGCCTATCATCTTTCTTCTCTAGATCTGCCTATCATCTTTCTTCTCTATATCTGCCTATCATCCTTCTTCTCTAGATCTGCCTATCATCTTTCTTCTCTAAATCTGCCTATCATCTTTCTTGTCTAGATCTGCCTTTCATCTTTCTTCTTTAGATCTGCCTATCATCTTTCTTCTCTAGATCTGCCTATCATCCTTCTTCACTGAATCTGCCTATCATCCTTCTTCTCTAGATCTGCCTATCATCCTTCTTCACTGAATCTGCCTATCATCCTTCTTCTCTAGATCTGCCTATCATCCTTCTTCACTATATTGCACCAGGACAATGAAAAACTGAGATTCAAATAAGCTGATTATTGAAGTTTTACCCACAATATCCATAATCATGATTTATTCACGGGCACGACGTTTCTATATCTCCATTCATAAAACTTAAAACTAGAGGGACGTTGATCATATTTGTCCCTCAAAAAATACGAAAATAGGCCCGTATATTCATCGTTATCAACGGACACGAACCATAAAGGACAATCAGGAATAGTATTCTACATATGTACACTAATTTTGACCAAAATCCAATCATTTTTTGACTGACGTATAGAGAAAAATAGTATTAAAAATCGGCCCCCATGTTAGCAGATAGGGATTTTTTGAATTTTCGTGATCTTGCTGTGACTTTGACCTTGAACCCTCTAATAATCCAGTTGGGTCATACTCCAAATGTATACCAGTTTTCGTCCAAACCCATTCAGGAATTTTCGACAAATCCTGCTGACAAACAAACACATACACACACACGTACAAGGTGACGGAGGTAAAAGCAAAAACTTGTTGAAACAGTTGATTTGGCCTAGGAGATATCAGGACTAGTGCCATCTGTTCTCCGTTACAATAATCTGGAAATATCACAAACAACAACTGCTTACTATACAGTATATTTTCTACAAAACACAGCTTTTTGACGCACCCTGCTCACGCAAATAAAGATTGCCCTAATCATCCAGTAACCTTTAAAAAAATGTATAAATCATTGGGATAGGAACTCATATTTACTTAATAATATGACGGTCTTGGTGCTTTAAACTAGATCGGTCGTTGTTGAGTCAGAAACGTCGGTAATTGCTCCTGCTCTCCACCAGGGCTCACATTTATTATATTGTATATTATACTAAATTTCGAATGCTTCTAAATTATTCATCAACGTAGTTGTGATTTTTGGCAGAGGAACCGCATACTAAGGTAAATAATCACAAAATTATGAATTAACATTCTGTAATAAGATAACTCAAAGTCGATAAGAAGTACCTTTCTTTTTTAATGACCTGGAAAATAATATTTTATTAATAGTTTAATTATTGCCCGATTAATTTATTTCATATAATATAAATAGCAATTAATATATATATTTTTTTAAATTTTCACACAGTCGGAGATTACATTAGTGATGATCATTTCCAAAATGAATTATGTTGAGTAATGCTTATGTTTAGTTACATTTTTAATTGTCAGATGACGCCACTTACCAATTCACCATAGACGGATTTGTTATGATTAATAATAACTGATTTTTCTGCACCTAATTGGAATCCAATAAATAATATTTTAAGTTAGGTATATAAGTATATTTACTGAATCGGATATGTTAAACAAACAAATTTATTAGTTTATTAAAAAACAATTAGGAAATTAAGCTAAAAAACTTCTTTGTCTCTGTTCGATGAATATTTCGTATTGCAAGTCGAACAATATATATTATCAATGCTTTGATAATAATCATTTTAAACATTATTAATAGCAACGTTGTAAAACATATAACGCTATATCTAATTACCCTGTAAAAAAAAGATAGACTCAAAAGTCACATTGTTTACCACTCAGCGATATAATTAATAGAAATCGTATGTATGTAACCTTACATCACAGGAAGACTCGTAATTATTTAAATCCCATCACTTGCTAATAGTCCATTATAGATATATGGATAACAAGGGTATATAATATCATTTCAGGTATACCTTGTTATATGCTGTAGAAAACAAGTTCTTTTCTTCGACGCCAGAGCTCAAATTCAGACAAATTCAGAAAGAGAGAATGTGATAGGCAGGTGTGGCAAGAATGGACTGGTTTTCTATTTGATGGCTCTGTAACCAAACAAGATTGAAGGCTATGAAAATTTTGCTTTGCCTGAGCAATGACAATACTATAATGAGTAATTTACGTTAAAGGTGAGATGGTGAATAAATTAGAGAAGAGGGGATGCCTAGAGAAAAAATTTCACATTTTTCACACTAGTTTAAATATTGCCTTATGAAATTAAGTACTTAAAACTTATATAGCATTAAAATATGGATTATTAACTAAGCTTTTATGCTATACTAATTGATATAACATGAACAAAAAGTAGTTTAATGAAATTTTTAATGTAACTCACTAAACCTCTTGTGACATGCACAGTAAAACATGCCCTTGGAGAGAAGATTAATTTAAAGGAAGATGAAAGTTTCTCTCGGTAATATATGTATATTGAATTTAGTACTAGCGAAAATAGTCTTCATTAGTTAATGTTACATACATTTCCTTGATATAAAAATAAAAATCAGTTTTTAAATATTAAATATACCTTGATGGTGACGTCCCACATCCGACAAATATTGTCAGGACGCCATCACTATAAAAGTTTTTATTACTCCATTGAACTGTAAGTTGGTTGGTGCTTTTCAATGCATGTTATAAACACTTACAAACGTATTTTGGGGTTAAAATGAAACACAAAATACGATTTATGCAAAGCGTTTATTCATCTCTGTAGGACAGTATCGTTAGATTTGAAACAGATGAGGAAGAGGTACAAACTTAATGATCAGGAAGAGCGAAATTTTGTTTAATATATCTAAACTGAGATATCATAATGTTCAGATGATAGGTTAGAAAGCACGCTGAAATTTGAAAGATATTTAGTAAAAATCGTTTGTAAGTATAAAATGGGGGTTTCCTAGAAGTAATCGTACTTTCTCGAGTCTCTATTAATATTTTTACTGTACACTATATTCTACGAAGTTTCTATAGAGCTTAAAAACAATACATTATTTACACATCCTGAGAGCAAAATTACAGAACTTAAAAACAATACATTGTTTATACATCCTGAGAGCAAAATTACAGAACTTAAAAACAATACATTGTTTATACACCCTGAGAGCAAAATTACAGAACTTAAAACAATACATTGTTTATACATCCTGAGAGCAAAATTACACAACTTAAAAACAATACATTGTTTATACACCCTGAGAGCAAAATTACAGAACTTAAAACAATACATTGTTTATACATCCTGAGAGCAAAATTACACAACTTAAAAACAGTGCATTGTACTTTATGAAATCAAAGTTAAAGAGATTAAAAGCAACGCATTGTATATTACGGGATCATTGCTAATCAGCAGAACTTGTTGTTGTTTTCTTAGTGCAAAGCTACACAATGGGCTATATATATACACCATGTTGAATAGAAACCCGGGTTTTAGCACTGTAAGTCCGACAGCTTACCGCTAACTCACTGGGGAACCACAGTCTAGGAACAGTGTGTTGTGCATACCAATATCGAATATACAGAACTTAAAACAGTATTATGTGAGGTCCAAGATTAAAGTTACAAAACTTAAAAGCAGTACATTGTGTTTCTCAAGGTTCTTACAGATCTTTATTTTTTTTCAGTGTTAATCAGAGAACTAACGTTATTCGCTGCGCCGTCTTCTCTAAGATCCGGACGATTTGTTAAGTATAAGAAGCAAGTTGGTTTAGACGTGTTTCGTTGAATCAGTTCAGAAGATTTGTTAAGTATAAGAGCAAGTTGTTTTAGATGTGTTTTTTGAATGAGTTGAGAATATTTCTTGCAGTATAAGAAGCAAGTTGTTTTAGATGTGTTTCGTTGAATCAGTTAAGAAGATTTGTTAAGTATAAGAAGCAATTTGTTTTAGATGTGTTTCATTAAATCAATTCAGAAGATTTGCTGCAGTATAAGAAGCAAGTTGTTTTAGACGTGTTTCATTGAATCAGTTCAGAAGATTTGTTGCAGTATAAGAAGCAAGTTGTTTTAGGCGTGTTTCATTAAAACAGTTCAGAAGATTTGTTAAGTATAAGAAGCAAGTTGTTTTAGATGTGTTTCATTGAATGAGTTGAGAATATTTCTTGCAGTATAAGAAGCAAGTTGTTTTAGATGTGTTTCATTGAATCAGTTCAGAAGAGTTGTTGTAGTATAAGAAGCAAGTTGTTTTATATGTGTTTCATTGAATCAATTAAGAAGATTTGTGAAGTATAAGAAGCAAGTTGTTTCAGATGTGTTTCATTGAACCAGTTCAGAAGATTTGTTGCAGTATAAGAAGCAAGTTGTTTTAGATGTGTTTTATTGAATCAGCTCAGAAGATTTGTTAAGTATAAGAAGCAAGTTGTTTTGTTTCATTGAATCAGTTCAGAAGATTTGCTGCAGTATAAGAAGCAATTTGTTTTAGACGTGTTTCACTGAATCAATTAAGAAGATTTGTGAAGTATAAGAAGCAAGTAGTTTTAGATATGTTTCATTGAATCAGTTCAGAAGATTTGCTGCAGTATAAAAAGCAAGTTGTTTTAAATGTGTTTATTGAATCAGTTCAGAAGATTTGTTAAGTATAAGAAGCAAGTAGTCTTAGA
>NW_013666136.1:152963-156370 GCF_000517525.1 Limulus polyphemus
TTCATTGAATCAGTTCAGAAGATTTGCTGCAGTATAAAAAGCAAGTTGTTTTAAATGTGTTTTATTGAATCAGTTCAGAAGATTTGTTAAGTATAAGAAGCAAGTAGTTTTAGATATGTTTCATTGAATCAGTTCAGAAGATTTGCTGCAGTATAAAAGGCAAGTTGTTTTAAATGTGTTTTATTGAATCAGTTCAGAATAACGACGTTCAGTTGAATTGAAAAATGTGAAAGAATGATGTGTTGATTCAACCCATCTACCATCTAAATTTTTGGGGGATGTTGAAATGATCAAACCTTTCGCTATTGCGAAGCCTGTGTAGTATGTGTGTCCAGTGAAAGCACGATTTGTCATTTTGATCATAATTTATAAAGTATCAAAATTACATATACAGAGGTATTTACAGATTTTCCAGAACGAAGTAAATATACATAGTAAATTATTTCAGTTTGTTTCACTTTTTCTATCTACTTCATGTTGTGGTGGGCTGTGGGTGCTCTATAAGATTGCCATTCCAATATGTTGTGGTGGGCTGTGGGTGCTCTATAATATTGCCATTCCAATATGTTGTGGTGGGCTGTGGGTGCTCTATGAGATTGCCATTCCAATATTCTTGTGGTGGGCTGTGGGTGCTCTATAAGACTGTCATTCCAATTCTATTGTTCGGTCATTCAAGAGTAGCTCAAGAGCTGGCGGTGGGTGCTGTTCGTTATTATGGTTGGTGGCCTAAGTTCAAGTATTAATTAATATCTTTTTGATAACTAAATATTAATCAGTAACTAACGTTTCAGCTGCTAATATGTTCTTACCTGCAGGGAAGTCCCAAGAAGGACTATTTCATCCTGGATAGAAAGTCTGATGTGGTATCCATTAGATTGGCTACTTGGATGTAGAATACTTCTTATAACATTCTTATTCTCGTGTGTTGCTCACGTCGTTATTATTCTGGTATTATTCCAACTTATTCTATGGTCTTCTTTTGTATTATGGGCTATTGCAGATAAATTAGTATTACCGAGTCTTGTATCTCCATTATGCTCCTAAGTTATATTGATCTTATTCTTGCCCCAATTTATTCACAGAGGATGTTGTGTTTTTCCTCTCCGTTGGGTTAGTTAGGTGGTTTGATGTGTATTAAATGTGATCGTATTGTCCCATGACTTCTGAATATTGTTCTGTCTGTAATTTTCTTCCTGTTTATTTTCTTTATTTGACTTCTTTATTTTATTCTTTATCAAGTATTCTGGGTATCTATAGGTGTCAGATATTTTGTTGCTTAATGTGATATTTTGACCATGACCACTGTGTACATTATTTCAGATTAAAATAGTTGCCGGATATGTTGTTGCTTACTGTACCATTTTGTACATGACTGCTGTGCACATTTTTTCAGAATGAAACAATTGTCTGATATTTTGTTGCTTAATGTGATATTTTGTCCATGACTACTGTGTACATTATTTCAGACTAAAATAGTTGCCGGATATGTTGTTGCTTACTGTACCATTTTGTACATGACTGCTGTGCACATTTTTTCAGAATGAAACAACTGTCTGATATTTTGTTGCTTGAAGCAATATTTTGTCAATGACCGCCGTGTACAATATAATAGAGAAAAAAATAATGTCAGATGTTTTAATGCTTACTTTAATATTTTTCCATGAATGTTGTGCACATTGCTAGAGAAGAAAAAAAAAGTCAAATATTTTGTTGCTTACTGTATTATTTTTATAACAACTGTAAATCTGTTGAAACTGCATTAACAAAAATTTTCTTTGAACTAATCGTGTTTTTTTTTTTCAATATTTCCTTGGCTGGATGTCGTTGTTTCCAAGAAGTCTTTATCGTTATGTTTTCAGTAAAACAGCTATTATCTCTGTAAAAACACGATGAAAGCAGACCATCTAGTAATGTAGTATAGGAAGGTAAATGTTTTCTTCTTCGTATGTTTTCTCAAAGATTATATGAGGACTATAGCCATAAGGCGTTGTTAATGTACGGTGGACCTTTCTTCTTCAGGGGTAAACGGAAGAAGAAAGGTCCACCTTTCGAAAGCGCTCGGGTTATATGGTTGTTATTCATTTGTATCAAGACGTACGTGTTTTTCTAACATCACTAATGTACGATGAACGTGACATTGACCAACGGAAGCTCGGTTACGGTTGATCTAAAGATGTTTACTTCGAACATAGTTAATGGATTTTAGCATCATCAGATGTCAACCTTTTGTTCTAGCTAAAGACTAAGTGTTATTTGAGACAACAGCAAGTTTCTCACCCTGAATACCCAGCATTTGGACGGTAAGAACCAACTCTGCTTTCCTTTTGTTTATTATGACAGGTATTTTCTTCCACTGGAAAACAGCTCACATGTTGTTTACTGCTTTTTAGCGATGAAATTGGTAGTAGCTGTAACTTCGCGAAGATATGATATCCTCAAAATCACTCCTGATGTGGTTTGAAACGAAAATATGGCATGACAACACACACACGCGTGATAAGATAAATATATCTACGTGTGTATATTTCTTATTCTCAATCGGTAAGAAATTAAAAAGTGTATAATGAATTCTTGAAGACTGAAATCTTTTAGAAATTAAATATTCAAAGCATGATTCATTTCCAATTGTATACGAGTTTGACGATCATTAAAAAAAATCAGCAACTGTGAGAAAAAGTAATCAAACCTATCAAATAATATACTTTTTTATTATGTGAGTGTATTTCATGATATAATGAATCTTTACCTTGAAACTATGTTTCGTACTAATCGTCAGAGACTAGTGTTGGTCTACATATACATATGAATCAATGGTTTTTTGTTTGTCTTTTACTCACCACACTGAACCTATAAAGAGTTAAAGAACAAGTAACAGTGATGCTATTAATTTATTATTCTACGTTATTCAGCCGACAAGCTGTTAGAGGTGAGAAAATGACAACAAGTACGTCATACGTATAATAAATAGATCACCAGTATCAAAATCCTAGTCTTGTTTTCAGTATTAAACAGCGTGTCTGCTGAATGAATCACAATAATTAATCAGTGGGAGCAATGCTACATGTTTGTGAAAACCTACATAAACATAAGTTCATCATGGTTAGTACAAGACAATTAATTAGTGGAAACAATGCTACATGTTTGTGAAAACCTACATAAACATAAGTTCATCGTGGTTAGTACAAGACAATTAATTAGTGGAAACAATGCTACATGTTTGTGAAAACCTACATAAACATAAGTTCATCATGGTTAGTACAAGACAATTAATTAATGGAAACAATGCTACATGTTTGTGAAAACCTACATAAACATAAGTTCATCGTGGTTAGTACAAGACAATTAATTAATGGAAACAATGCTACATGTTTGTGAAAACCTACATAAACATAAGTTCATCGTGGTTA
>NW_013666136.1:157048-158726 GCF_000517525.1 Limulus polyphemus
CAATTAATTAATGGAAACAATGCTACATGTTTGTGAAAACCTACATAAACATAAGTTCATCATGGTTAGTACAAGACAATTAATTAGTGGAAACAGTGCTACATGTTTGTGAAAACCTACATAAACATAAGTTCATCGTGGTTAGTATAAGACAACCATACAAAATTCTAAATCGCACTGTAAACAGTATTAATTTAAATTAGAAAGTTGTTTAGAACAAAAACAAAACCTGGATGTTTGAAAATAAAAATGACACAGTATAATCACTTAGGGTTATGTATTTCACTTCCCCGGTGGGTCAGTGATAAGTTTACGGACTTACAACTCTACAGTCCGGAGTACGATTTTCCGAGGTGGACGTAGCAGATAGCCCAAATTAGCTTTGCTCTAAAAAAAACAAAAAACAATCATCTATATATCTCACAGTACAACGTAATACCGATCATGCATACAAATACTTTAAAGCTAACTTGAATCCAAACATAAAATTAAGTATCGTAACGTTATAAGCTCATTTTACTTTCTAACCTAATTTGACGTGGGAAGCTAAATAACTTAATCACTAAGGAAAAAACGTTTATATGCTGAAGTTTATCATCCCAGATGTTGAAAGCAATTTCGTCAGTTATTATGCCTCGTTTACGAATTCTTCGACAAATCTTTAATCTTCTCCAGTCAATAAGATCACCAATCGACAACATTCTCATTTCGGTAATAATTTTCTTCACTTGCTTGAACGTCTGTGTATTAAATTAGATTACTAGTGATTTGACGTCAATGTTTTCGGTAAAAAATGCATGGATCGAGGATGCATGCCAGCACAAGCCTTACCTAATTTAGGAGGACAAAGTTTTAATTCCTTTGAAATGAATTCATGATTTTAACGCTTAAGAAGAGACCGTACGTTAAATGAGTTTTGGTAAACAATCTTGACTTTGTATGTGGTTTTTAAGACTTTCCTTTCGCTAGACGATAGGTATATTTTAGTTTTATCTATTAAGATAGGTTTAATTAACACATTTAGCTGTTCAGACTATATGAAATAAAATTCTTGAGAACTGTGATTTCTAACTACGAAAAGCCATCCATTTGATTTCGTACGTTTACTTTTGATAATATTTTAAACTTTTCAGTAACACGACTTGGTCTGAATTATAGTGGAGCGGATGCGAGAACTGACATAAATCAGTTATTTTTTTCAAATAGAAAGAAACTTCACTCCTTAATTCTCAATACGTAAGATAACCCAAGTATGTGAAATGGGTTTTAAGAAAATATGGCGTTTTCTTTCTCTAATAATAGAGTAATACAATTTCATTTAAATAGTGCCTTTTGGCTCGAATACTTCGAAAATTGATATCATACAAAAATTATTTTATGTGTGGTAATATCTCGTGATGAAATATATACGATTAATAGTCGTTTCTTTCTACTTATCTACATTTCTCTCTTTCACAAATCGTTCAAAACTTAGTTAAGATTAACTTGAAAAATGTAAATAGTTTAGAGTAATCTTGTTTACAACAAAGTGTGATCTGAATACCCACACTACTATATATCATCAAACTAGGCTTCTTTATGATAGTGTGTGATCTGAATACCCACACTACTATATATCATCAAACTAGGCTTCTTTATGATAGTGTGTGATCTGAATACCCACACTACCACTGGTCTT
>NW_013666136.1:159431-174060 GCF_000517525.1 Limulus polyphemus
ACATCCCTACAATCAATTAAACTGTGGTCTTTTGAATACATTGCAAATTGATGTTCCGAATCATACGTAGTTGTTGTGTTTAAACTGTGGTCTTTTGAATACATTGCAAATTGATGTTCTGAATCATACGTAGTTGTTGTGTTTAAACTGTGGTCTTTTGAATACATTGCAAATTGATGTTCTGAATCATACGTAGTTGTTGTGTTTAATTTTGAAGTTATCTTATTTATTACTTCTATCAACTTCAGCTGACTTATTTTTTTGTATTCTGTTCTGGAAGTTATTGGATCCCTAAGCTGTAACATATGAAACATTCTAATCGAGAATTATCGATATATTTCTATGCAGTCAACAGGTATTTAAGAATGCATAACTGTACCTATGAAATATTTCATTTACTTGTAAGAAGTCACATCGGTCTATACTAGATTTTTTAACTGGAATACTTCAGGTACCTAGTCATTTTGCTTGAACTGAACATAAACAGTTAGTAAAGTAGACTTTTCGCGTTTCCATGACAACAAACCTCTTGCGGTTAAAACCATGCGATAAGTTAATTTTGTATAGATATCTAAAGTTAAACATGTTTTTATTTTATACAGTTTTAACCTTTGGCCCATGTTCTTCACAGCTTAATCGGTTTCCCTCTGTATGGCACTCAACCTTTCTTCTCTAAGTTTTGTAGGAATGCAGTGAACATTTTCAAAGAAAGGTCTTTCACGGACATCGCTGCTTTGGTTCATTATTACTTATTCAGGCTTTTTCTCTTACCGCTTTCACCATCTCTATTTCTTACACAGAAAAACTAATACGAATATGTTAATGAATTAAGTCATAGTGAATAGTCGTTTGGTTGAAACTGGTGAATCATTTTCTACTCAGTCCACACAAAGAAAGTGTTCACTTCAGGAGAAAAGTCTGTCAGCTAGGACTGTTAGATTAAGTGTCAAGATTACAGCTAGTGACGAAAATTGATGAGATCCTAACACCAAACCTTAGACTGATGAATGGACCACCACATATCAATAACATTGATAACTGATTTAATCTTGAAACACAATTATAACGTACATATTGTAATCAGATATGAGTGGAGAATAATATTTAGCAAGATCTTTTCTCGATATGGTTATTACATTAAAGTTCATATTTTAAATTAAGCATAATGAGGAAGCAATATGATTTTGCCGGAGGTCTTTAATAATATGATATAGCTAATCGCCAGATGATTCATTTTCTAACAAGAGAAAACTTTGAATGAAAAAAAAAGACACAAAACCCCAACACTTTCAAATAATTGACTATCCTTCATCTTAATTCTCCTGAATAAGAACAGTCAACTGTTCGAAAGCGCTCGACTTTTGGGTCTTTTTTTAAATTCATTGCACCTTTTGTATGTAATCAAGTGTGCTAATTCATTTATTAGAAGAGAGTACTTTTGTACAGAAGAAAATAAGTTTTAATCGTTTATACCTCAATTAAGTTTTAAAGTACTTATGATACATATTTTATGCATCAAATCTATCATAATATGACAATAAAACCTTCATTTAAGTGTAGAAATAAGTAACTTAACGAAATGAAGTAGTCACAATTATCATTTCTAGAATGTCTTGTCACATTATTAAGACTCTGGGATACTTATTTGTAAAACAAATTAATATATATGTTAGATATTGCTTGAGCCCTAAAATGCTGTGTTAAAGCCATGTCGTTATCGCTTTGCAAGATAATGCGGAAGAGTGTGATATTCAGACATATCATTTCTTTTATATCGGAATTTAAAAAATGTTTTAGTTTACCTAGTTTCTATGCAGCTGTAACATAAACAGGTGGTCCAAAAAAACTACTGAAGTTGTCTTTTTCTAGTTGCTTTATTTCTCTGCTTTCAACAGAAGATAATGCTCATTTTGCACGAGAGGATATTACAGTAACATAACATCCATGTTGAAAGTATCCCCGACTGCAATATCATTTTCTGGCCGGATTGATTATGTCTGTACGTTACAGCCGACCAATGCTTTTAGAGAACAAGGCCACAAACACTGCCCAAGGCAACTGAGTTTACCTGTTGAATTCCAGAGCACTTTTTTGATTCATTCTGCTAGGAGATCTTCGAGTAAAGAGCATATTTGAAATCATTGTGTTTTAATTTTGCGATAATTAATCCTGACAGAAAGAAAGCATTGGACTAAACCTGGACAACCAAGTGCTTAACTTAATCACATATTTAAATAAGGAGAAAAGCACTATCAATACCTTACTATCAAAAAAGAGTCAAATGAGGAAACACCATTTGAGGAGATGCATGACTGCTCCAATGCTGGTCAAGATGTCAACATTGAGTTCTGGATCTTGTCTGACTTATCAAGATTAAAAATTATCACTTGATCAGTGACATTCATTACCTTTCAAGCTATCAAGCAAAGTTTCATTGAAGAATTCTACAACACATTGTGTAATAGTTGGTCGCTTATTATACAGTTAGAACAGATGATGTATGCCTGGAGCATCGACAATTTGTTAAAGTATTAATGGATAGTGATAATTTTAAAACATTCTAAGATGAAAGCGCATTGTGACGTTTACTTTCTGAGTTATTCGATGATTTTTGGTAGTGAAATGTGTGTTCAACATCTTACAGCTATCACTCACATTATTTAGTAGAATATATGTTGAGCAAACTGTGTAATACTTGCTAAATACCCAGCTATGATGGCTAAATTTTTATATGTAATGCGTAGAATATTTATAATTGACAGGTCAGTAATTGATTGCTATGATCTCTAATACATCTGGGTGTGAATAACAAGAACTTTGCAATCCTTGTTTTCTGAACACTCCAGTGGAATGTTGTGATGAAAAGAAGCAGGATGTTTACGCGAGAAATCATATTTGCTTGTTTGCGTATATTTAAGTATAATTTGTTCAAAAGTATTTGACACTTGTATATGATTTCCACATCTATAGTGAGGGAGTTGCACTCTTAATCAGCTCAGAATATGACTCAAACTGCAATAAATCTAATTAAAAAATTCCTTATGATGCTAATTGTCGTAGATGGGTTGGCCCATGTATGGTCGTACAATATAATGATAATTTGGTGAGTGGTGTTTGTGGCCGTCTAGGGCATTGAATTTAGTAATACTGCTGAATATTGTACTTAGTTTAGTCAACCTAAATATGCAGTGACGCATTTTATAGTGGGCAATATTATGGGCTCTAAGATCACTGTTGATATCAAGTAGTATGACTTTGGAGACAATAGCTGTTGATAGCAGTAAATTCAGGTTGCTGTAGGTACGGTGCATACGTGATAGGTAGTCCATCTGATTCTGTAACCATATGTAGTAGCATAAGATGCTAATATGTGTTTAAACAATAGTTACACATGTAGTATATGATGCTCATATATGTTTAAAGAATAGTTACACATGTATCATTGCACATCTTTGTGGACATTACATACAGTCATCCACGAGTGATGTATCGCATGAATGAATCAACTACATGAAGAATACAACCGTGAGGCAATAAGTCAATGAAAAATATAGGGTTGATCTGAAAGCTAAAATGTTCATATGTGAAATTGGGGTTACTAATCTGAGGATCATCTTTGGAAGACATAGCGCTCCTAATATTTTCCATGATGCTGGTGGAGAAATATTTTCAGTTCTGACATTGAAATAGTCTCGTCACATTGATATGTATATGGCTTGTTGCAGGTCTTTTATTGGATGGTTCTGGATCTCCAAGTTGATCTATATTCCTTTGTTTTCCAAATCCAATAGGTATCCTTGATATTTCTTAACTGAACACATCTTTATGATCTAAGTGTATAAATATCTTATATTGAAAATGGCTGTTACATACCCTTTCCAAAAGAGATTTTAGTAGCATTATACTCCCTACAAAATGTCCAATATTTATTTCTACACAACTTATCTATTTGCATATGCAAAACCATTTTAATATAACATACTCGACGCTCTGTATTTGGCAGGTAGTAGATATTTTACTGGAGAGTTAAAAATAACACATACTGAATTTCAGAGAAAACATGGTTTTACTCAATGTTTTCAGTAATGGGTGTGAATTGGATCAAAGCAAAATATATATCTTTAGGTGAACTTATCTGCAGGAAATGAAATCCGAAAAAAGTCACTTATAACATACTTATATGTAAATGCGTTGGTGGTCTATGAAGATCGAATATGTATCCTTTTAATGTACTATTTTATTTTACTTTGTGCAAAAAGTTTTTATGTGTGTGTGTGTAGATGGGTTGGTGTGTCTATGTATAAATAATGTATGATCAGATCTGGTAACAGAATACTTAGTTAGAGGTGGTTGGTCATATCATCTACACTACTGAAAGATCGACACTATGTTTTCCTAATCATTTTTATTTTTGAGTTTTAATAAGATAAATATGAAACCAAATATTTACAGGAAGATGATGATAATGATACATATGTTCATCGCGAGGTCAATCGTTATGTTAATATGGGCCCCAATATACAGATTCAAAAGTAGATATAATTATTTCAAACTTTGTCTTTTGTGACCGATAGGGAAGATTAACTAGAAAGTTGTTCATAATGGAACTGAATAAATACCAACCACAAACGAATATTTAAATCTACAAATATTGTAAATTATAGTAAATACTGAAATATTAGAATTTTATGAACATTCTGTCATGATGGTCTGTCTATCTATACTTTTCTATACATGTATCTTAATATCTTTGGCCCGACTTGGCCAAGTGAATCGACTCGCAATCTGAGGGTCGCATGTTCGAATCCAAGTCTTCCTCAAACATGCTCGCCTTTTCAGCCGTGGGGGTATTATAATGTTACGGTCAATCCAACTATTCATTAATAAAAAGAGTAGTTCAAGAGTTGGCAGTGGGTGGTGATGATTAGCTGCCTTACCTATAGTCTTTCACAGCTAAATTTAATATATACACTTAATATATTTATTAACATACTGATGAACTTAAGTTATTGCCCCCCTCAGGGGCACAGCGGTATGTCTGCAGACTTACAGCGCTAGAATTCGGGTTGGACAGAGCACAGATAGCTCTTTGTATAGCTTTATGTTTAATTACAAACAAACTTAAGTTCTTTTGTTACTTTCGTATAACTTTGTATAGCTGGCAAAATCACTCAGTGTTCTCAACAATATTTCAAGATACTGATTACACAGTATATATCTAAACGGGCAAAATCACTCAGTGTTCTAAACAATACATTGAGATACTGGTTACAAAAAATATATCCAAACAGGCAAAATCACCCAGTGTTCTCAACAATACTTCACTATAATGATTACACAGCAAATCATTCAGTGTTTACAACAATACTACAAGAGACTGGTTACACAGAATATATCCAAACGGGCAAAATCACCCAGTGTTCTCAACAATAATTCAAGAAACTGGTTACACAGAATATATCCAAACAAGGAAAATAACCCAGTGTTCTCAACAATACTTCAAACTACTGGTGACACAGAATATACCCAAACAGGCAAGATCACTCGGTGTTCTCGACAATACTTTAAGACACTGGTTACAGAAAATATATCGAAACATTCAAAATCACTCAGTGTTCTCAACAATACTTCAAGATACCGGTTACACAGGATATGTTCAAACAGCAAAATCACCCAGTGTTCTCAACAATAGTTCAAGATACTGGTTACACAGAATATATCCAACTGGCAAAATCACCCTGTGTTCTCAACAATACTTCAAGATACTGATTACACAAAATATATCCAAAGGGGCAAAATCACCTAGCAAATCACTCAGTGTTCTAAACAATACTTCAATATAATGGTTACAGAGAATATATCCAAACAGGCAAAATCACCGAGTGTTTTCAAATATAATTCAAATAACTGGTTACACAGAATATAACCAAAAGGGTAAAATCACCCAGTGTTCTCAACAATGCTTCACTATAATGATTATGCAGAATATAGCCAAACCGGCAAAATCACCCAGATATATTCTGTGTAACCAGTGTCTTGGGGTTTTGTTTAGAACACAGAGTGATTTTGCCCGTTTGGATATATTCTGTATAATCATTATAGTGAAGTATTGTTGAGAACACTGGGTGATTTTGCCCGTTTGGTCATATTCTGTGTAACCATTATAGTGAAATATTATTGAGAAAACCAAACGCGCAAAATCACCCAGTGTTCTCAACAATAATTCAAACTACTCGTGACACATAATATATTCAAACAGTCAAAATCACTCATTATTCTCAACAATACTTCACTATAATGTACACAGAATATAACCAAACTGGCAAATTCACCCAGTGTTCTCAAAAATACTTCAAGATCCTGATTAGACAGAATACATCCAAACGGGCAAAATCAGTCAGTGTTCTCAACAATACTTCAAGATACTGGTTACACAGAATATATCCAAACATGCAAAATCACCGAGTGTTCTCAACAATAAATCAAACTACTGGTTACAGAGAATATAACCATTCCTACAAAATCACCCAGTGTTCTCAACAATACTTTACTATAATGATTAAACAGAATATAGCCAAACCGGCAAAATCACCCAGTGTTCTCAAAAATACTTCAAGATACTGATTACACAGAATATATCCAAACGGGCAAAATCACTCATTGTTCTCAACAATAGTTCAAGATACTGGTTACACAGAATATATCCAAACGGGCAAAATCACCCAGTGTTCTCAAAAATACTTCAAAATACTGATTACACAGAATATATCCAAACGGGCAAAATCACTAAGTGTTCTCAACAATACTTCACACTACTGGTTACACAGAATATAACCGAAAAGGCAAAATCACTCAGTGTTCTCAACAATACTTCACACTACTGGTTACACAGTATATAACCGAAAAGGCAAAATCACTCAGTGTTCTCAACAATACTTCAATATAAGGGTTAACAGAATATATCCAAAAGGGCTAAATCACTCAGTGTTCTCAACAAAATTTCAAGACACTGGTTACACAGAATTCAGCCAAAAAGGCAAAATCACCGATTGTTTTCAACAGTACTTCAAACTACTGATTACACAGAATATATCTAAACGAGCAAAATCACTCAGTGTTCTCAACTACACTTGAAGACACTGGTTACACAAAATATATCCAAACAGTCAAAATCACTCAATGTTCTAAAGAATACTTCAAGAAACTGGTTACACAGAATATATCCAAATGGGCAAAATCACCCAGTTTTCTCAACAATACTTAAAGATACTGTTACACAGAATATATCAAAAGATGAAAAATCACTCACTGTTCTCAAAAAAACTTCGAGACACTGGTTACACAGAATATACCCAAACAGGCAAAATCACTCAGTGTTCTCGACAATACTTTAAGATATTGATTACACAGAATATATCCAAACGGGCAAAATCACTCAGTGTTCTAAACAAAACCCCAAGACACTGGTTACACTGAATATAGCCAATACGGCGAAATCATCGTGTGTTTCAACAATACTTCAAACTACTAGTCATTTCAGAATATATCCAAACGGGCAAAATCACTCAAAGTTCTCAACAATACTTCACACTACTGGTTACACAGAATATAACCGAAAAGGCAAAATCACTCAGTGTTCTCAACAATACTTCACACTACTGGTTACACAGTATATAACCGAAAAGGCAAAATCACTCCGTGTTCTCAACAATACTTCAATATACGGGTTAACAGAATATATCCAAAAGGGCTAAATCACTCAGTGTTCTCAACAAAACTTTGAGACACTGGTTACACAGAATATAGCCAAACAGGCAAATCACCCAGTGTTCTCAACAATACATTAAGATACTGATTACACAGAATATATCTAAACGAGCAAAATCACTCAGTGTTCTCAACAAAATTTCAAAACACTGGTTACACAGAATTCAGCCAAAAAGGCAAAATCACCGATTCTTTTCAACAGTAGTTCAAACTACTGGTTACATTAAATATATCGAAACAGGCAAAATCACTCAGTGTTCTCAACTATACTTGAAGACACTGGTTACACAAAATATATCCAAACAGGCAAAATCACTCAGTGTTCTCAACTATACTTGAAGACACTGGTTACACAAAATATATCCAAACAGTCAAAATCACTCAGTGTTCTAAAGAATACTTCAAGAAACTGGTTACACAGAATATATCAAAAGATGAAAAATCACTCACTGTTCTCAAAAACTTCGAGACACTGGTTACAAAGAATATATCCAAACGGGCAAAATCACTCAGTGTTCTCGACAATACTTTAAGATATTGATTACACAGAATATATCCAAACGGGCAAAATCACTCAGTGTTCTAAACAAAACCCCAAGACACTGGTTACACTGAATATAGCCAATACGGCGAAATCATCGTGTGTTTCAACAATAATTCACACTACTGGTCACACAAAATATATCCAAATGGACAAAATCTCTCAGTGTTCTCAACAATACTTCAAGACTCTGGTTACACAAAATATATACAAAAAAGGTAAAATATATCAGTGTTCTCAACATTACTTCAAGACACTAGTTACACAGAATATAGCCAAACAGGCAAAATCACCCAGTGTTCTCAAAATTACTTTAAGACACTGATTACACAGAATATATCCTAACAAGCAAAATCACCGAGTGCCCTCTAGAATACTTTAAACTATTGGTCACACAGAATATATCCAAGCATACAAAATCACTCTGTGTTACTGGACACATGAAAGATATAACAACAAACAAAATCACAAAACAAATATCTCTGATAACTCTCTGAGGCTGCGATACAAAAATAATACTTCAAGCTGAAAGTCACGCAAAAGATATTCCAATAAACAAAATCACTCAGTGTTCTCGGTATGCTTTAGTGTGCTTGTTTCAATTAGAACATATGTAGTGAAGAGCTTTCAAGTAAATTCTAGAATAAAAACATATTCTCTAGGACAAGTGATATTAAATACCAAAAAGTAAGAACTATCATATGCGTGTATTCAACAGACTGCTGAGCTTCTATTCAATTCAGAATCAAAATACTATTAGTGTTTTACTAATAGATGACGTATTCAGTGAATTACGAACACATGTTTTAATAGTGTGGTCGTGTGCTAGAAATTAATTCATCAATACATGTAAAGTAAAAAGATATTACATGTATTTTTAAAAGTAGTTTGTTTAGAGCAAAGCCACATTGGACTATCCACCTGGGGAAATCGAATTCTAGATTTTAGCGTTGTAAGTCCGTAAACTTAACATAATCTCGCCTGGGGACATTATAAATTCAATTGTTTGTTTTTTTATTTACTCAGAATACATCATTCTAGATTAACCTTTTTATTTCAGTAGAAGATTATTTATCAGGTAAATGAAGGTGTCTGGCGACTAGCGAGAAATATTCGGGTTATAAGAGTTTTAATTTTATGAGGTGTTTGATGACTACAAAGTACAAAATCAATGAGTACTTGACTGGTTGTGTGATGCTTAATTTTTAATTACTTTCATTGCTTAGTCATTCCGATATGCTCTCCAGTGACACAGCGGTATGACTAGAAACCGGGTTTTGATACCCGTGGTGGGCAGAGCATACATAGCCCATTGTGTAGTTTTATGCTTAACTTCAAACAAACACACACATTTCATTATGTGTATATGAAATCTGTCACGGCAACCAATAAAAAGATCAATTTAAGGAACCAGCCAGTTGTAAGATAATTAAATTTGAAGTGTTCAGATTTTCCCTAACCTATGTTGGGTTCCTTATTGGACGAGTAAAATCGTCTGGTGAATATTAGGTAGAACTATATTAAGAAAGGTTGTGAAAGGTTTGGTGTCTTAACCTTATTGGACGAGTAAAATCGTCTGGTGAATATTAGGTAGAACTATATTAAGAAAGGTTGTAAGAGGTTTGGTGTCTTAAAAAAAATACAGAATCTCCCTTCATGATAATTTCAATAAGATTCATAAAGTATTTGAAACTTGGAAAGTTTAGATTTTCCACAGTTTTGTAAAAGTCAATCAGCTCCAGAAACGTGTCAAGTATGATGATTGATAATATTAAATGTTTGTTTTTCAACATATGTAATAAACAACTGTTTCTAATGTCTTAGTTTACAATTTAATAATAAAGAACAACAGCTTAAATCATAATATATCTGTTTTATTTTTCCATTTTTAGGCCATATATTTTGCAGGTAATATAAGAAATATTTATATAGTAAAGCTCGTATTTTATCCATGTGAAGCAGACGATATCGGAATCCTACGCTAAGATGTATTTTAGATAACTGAAAATATGATCGTATGTAGGCAAACATACTCTTTTTATTGAGAATGTATCTTATTATCATATTATATTTTGTGGATTTTCTTTTTAAACGAAATGTTAAAACTTTAAAGTAGAAAAAACTTGGGTGTATTCTGACAAAACGCACCAATTTTTTAAATAATGCCTTAATAGAATATTTATTATTATTATATAAAATTAATATTTTACGTGAAGTATATAACCTGATATTTTGAAATAATTAATATTTGTTTTATTTCAATGAAGAGTAAAGAAAACTTACAACAAAATCTAAAGGTCGTGGGGTGAGTGGTATTTATACTACATTACTTTTTGTTATACAGACGATGATTTTTTAAAAATATATAATTAAACGTAATATGCTCTTGACGTTGATGATTAGTTAGTTTCCATTAATTCCATAATCTCTTTAAGGAGAATACTGTAACATATTGAATTTTGCTTCTCTTACACAGCTGCATATTTGTATCTACTGACTATGCACTATGGATACGAGAATTAAAATACTAAATTATTATTCGGATTACGACCTAAGAATATATAAATTAGATAGTAATAATTACACTAATAACTGCGAGTGAAACGAAAAATGTATGCAGCCGACATCGGATGAAAATTGATAATTTTATGACGACAGTTCTTTCAGTTCACAATCACCGTTATCGATCGAGAAGTATAGAGAAAAGCTACTTAGACTATAATATATCTCTAGTGCATGATGTGATTAAACAGATGACTCTGTTTACCGAGAATGTAAAAATTTTCTTGTCAAAAATTGCCTGTCAAACTGGTGGATTAATACCCTTTTTGGGCGGGTAAATGGAGCAACCTAATTCAAAAAGTAACCATGAAGTAGTTTGAGTTTGTGTACTCTTGCTTAATTTTCTACATCTTCGAAAACGGTAAGTTTCTACCTGCAGCACCAATGAGTATCTAAATTATTTTCTTGTTAACTTTGTGTAATTTTGCTTTCATAAAAAAAAATTGATCGCGAGTTGAAAACACGACTCTTCACTACAAGATATGTATAGGTTACTTACAGGATCAAGCTAAGCCCTTGGTAACTTTTTCATCACCGATTTTGTCTAATACTTTCACGTAGAAGGATATGTAGGAAAAGTCTCAAACTATCTTTTCTTTACAGACCGTCTTAAGATTGATATCTAATCAAAAACACCTTAGGTGTGAAAAAAGGTGTGAAAAAGGATTGACTGTGCGACTTAAAGGAATGAAATCAAAACTGACGGCCAAACTGACGGCTACACTCAATCCTTTTAGGCGGCGTATTATTTTTCACACCTAATGTGTTTTTGATCAAATACCATGACTTTTGTCAATACACATTAACAAACCACAGCAAGTAAGAAAGTGACACTCGATTGTAACCCACATTAGCTTTAGGATCGCAACCTTATTATTCGGAATAGACTTATAATTTACAGAACCAACCAGATGCTTTAAAATATATGGTGGTAGTTTCCACTCTTAAACAATGTTTCCTTTATAGTAACGCCATGGATGTTAGAATAACAGTTTCTTGTCATCATCCTAATGCACTCGGTACAGCCGTATCAAGCATCATTATTTATGATAATGGCTTAAACTAATATCAAGTGACGCTAAACTCTATTTAATTATGATAATTTCATAAAATTGAACAAATGTATGCTGAAAAGTTGGTATTGAATAATAAATTACAACCTTCCACCTGCATGATTTTTTAGAAAACGTGGACTAGAAACTGCTAATCTAGTTTGCTTGGCCTAACCAATATTTATGTATCTGCACGTCCTTTCACCTTATCGTTTTGCTGCTCTAAATCAGCCGTCTTTAATACGAATGACAACATCTAAAAACTGTCCACTTTTATTCTTAGGTGAATCTGTAGTAAAAATGTTAGACCAGTAGCTCACGTGACTTTTTGCTTGGCGCGCGCAAATCTTTTCGTCAAATTTGAGCGGTTTTTTGTTGAATACCTTTGCACATGTAGCTTATATTTACATCATATGAGACTCCTAATTGTAGGTTGTAAAGATCTATTAGTGTATTAAATATGAAAAAAAAATCCATAAAAGTTAAGTATGTGTTTCTATCAAATATAGTTTCCATGCGTTTGGTGCGAAGAAAAAATAGGAGGAAACTCAATCAAAATTGGAAATGTTATATTTCAGAAATTTCTTAATGGATTGCTTTAAAATTTGGTATGTGAAGTAAGAGGCTAGTAGGGCACACCCACTGAAACTATATAATAGTTTTATTTACCACAGTCCGAGATACAGTAGATGGAATATCGCTGAACTATCACTCCTAACACACAGTGTGTCCTGCAGCAGGTTGTTTTGGCCGCATGACACATTACTGTGTAACTTGATAACTGATTGTTTAGATAAAGGATTCATCTAAATTACAATGCTGCATAAATCATATAATGATTTTATTGCTGAAAAATAAAAACTTCCGTAGAGATGTCCAGTATAAAATATTTGATTTGGTTGTTAGCGGTTCAGGTATTATTAATATGATTAGAAAAATTGTTTGTTTGTTTGTTTTTGGATTTCGCGCAAAGCTACACGAGGGCTATCTGCGCTAGCCGTCCCTAATTTAGCAGTGTAAGACTAGAGGGAAGGCAACTAGTCATCTTCGGCTACTCTTTTACCAACGAATAGTGGGATTGACCGTCACATTATACCGCCCCCACGGCTGAAAGGGCGAGCATGTTTGGTGGGACGGGAATTCGAACCCGCGACCCTCAGATTACGAGTCGAGCGCCTTATCCACCTGGCCATGCCGGGCCTTAGAAAAATTATTAAGACATGAATTATATTGGCAGGTTGCCACGACTTAATAACATGATACGGATATATTCAAGCTTTCCACAACTTGACAATATGATACGAATATATCCACACTTTCCACGATTTGATAACATCATACGAATATGTCCACGCTTTCCACGACTTGATAACATGATACGAATATATCCACGCTTTCTACGACTTGATAATATCATACGAATATATCCACACTTTCCACGACTTGATAACATGATACGAATATATCCACACTTTCCACGACTTGACAACATGATACGAATATATCCGTGCTTTCCACGACTTGATAACATGATACGAATATATCCACGCTTTCCACGACTTTATAATATGATACGAATATATCAACGCTTTCCACGACTTGATAACATGATACGAATATATCCACGCTTTCCATGACTTGACAATATGATACGAATATATCCACGCTTTCCATGACTTGATAACATGATACGAATATATCCACGCTTTCCACGACTTGATAACATGATACGAATATATCCACGCTTTCCACGACTTGATAACATGATACGAATATATCCACGCTTTCCACGACTTGATAACTTGATACGAATATATCCACGCTTTTCACGACTTGATAACTTGATACGAATATATCCACGCTTTCCACGACTTGATAACATGATACGAATATATCCACACTTTCCACGACTTGATAATATGATACGAATATATCCACACTTTCCACGACTTTATAACATGATACGAATATATCCACACTTAGATGATGGCTATGATATGGAAGAAATATGTCTCTGAACTATATAATTCTAGAAGAAATAATCCTCAGTTCCATAGTATATCTGAATAGTCACATTCTATTCCGTTTGCATTTTGCCGAATACGTCAGTAATATAGGCTTACATATCTAGTAATAAATTCCTTTCGTTTTATTTTTTACAACGACTGTATGTGAATAATTATTCACAAAATAAATTTGATATGGGAAAAAAAGCGAGGTTTATAGAGATAAACTCTAGAGGACTAAAACTATTTATGTATTGATAAAAAATGAAATAATTTATAAGTCCTTAATTCCTCTTTGTGCTCAAAAACACCACAAGTAAAAAGTTTTTAAATGAAATGAATACGACATTTTATCGCTTGTATACTTTAACTTATAATTCAGTAACAATGTTTTAGCAGAAGTCGTTCAATTTTGGTTTATATATATATATATAGATATTTGTTTTGTGACACGACATTATTAGATATGCAGGATTGTAACTATTAGTAAATTATAAACGTTTAACATTGTTTCTGATCATTGCTTTACTATTAAGTAAACTGAGGCTTGGTGGAAGTACTTGAAGCAAAAACCTTAAGTTATAAACCTACATTGATTCGCTTAAATCTTGTTTTCCTAAAACTTGTATTTGAAAGCTAACTACCGAATTCGATGACGAGGAACCCACTTTGAGACTAATAATGCTTGGAGACGGCTTGAA
>NW_013666136.1:174070-190375 GCF_000517525.1 Limulus polyphemus
TGAAGAAAACTTTAATATAAGTTTAACATAACAGCAAATGTACAACGTTTCGACAAGGTTTTGTCATCATCATCATAATTACCGAACGTTCAGTGCTTCACGTAAATCTTGTTTTCCTAAAACTTGTATTTATTAGCTGACCACCGAGTGTTCAGAGCACTTACCTGAGAATTTTTTTTCAAATTGCAGAACACGTCCAGTGTAAACATACTGTAAATCACAAGACTTATCAGTCTTCAAGCGTAAAAGAAAAAATGTTACAACTTTGTAAAAAAAATATCATTTTAATGTTAAAAGTAACTTAGAGGAACTAACATAGTAAAGATTTCTGAAATGCACAATAAATATATTCGTAGTAAAGTACTCCAAGTTAATTAACAGCAAACATAATATAATAGGCTTAGGTACGTTAATATACGAAAAAGGCAATCAGCAACACACAGTTGTAATGTTTTATCTATTTTCATTTTACAAGGGAATATTTGTCTGAAATGAATCTAGAATAAACAGCAAACAGAGTTCCCATGACGTCCTAGGAAAAAATTGGTCATAGTCTCCTTCTCATGACAATAACTGTCCTCGGTGAAGATGTAACTATCTAAAGTAATTAATCACCCCGACAAGTGTACACTGAAGTTATGTGATCGAGTTTACTACCGAGCGTTATTTATCTTATAGTAAACGTGGTCCTTTCTCATGTGATACGACACTTGTAGGATGTTCACTTTGTTTCAGAACTTTGCATTTCTTTCGACATTTACTTGTTAAAAACACACATAAATTATGTTTCAATTGAACAAATAAGGTTATAATAAAATAGAATATTTCCATTTTTATACTAGATTGGAACAGTAAACACCTTTTTTAAGTTTCATGCAGACTTGACTACCGAAAACTAACGTCTGAAAACAGTTTTTTATGATAATTTTAATGACTGTACAATGTGGTAATACATTATGAGAGAACCAGCAGTGACCTGGTGATTGGTGCCTATGTGTGTAGATAATAAGATCTAATGTTTTAACCGTGATATGCAAATAATACAGCACACTCAGGCGTTGGTGTGCTATAACTATGACAGCCAATCCACCCTACTTCCCTTTTAAAAGTAGACACGTAGGCAGTTGTTGATGTTGACAGGCTTTTCTCTGCGTGGTGAGTGGTCAGTGGCTCTAGATTAAGGATGATTTTGCCTGAGCCTACAAACCTTTGAACTGACCAATTAGCCTATACGTTGCATAAGATTGAAAATACAAAAAACATCATTGAAAACTGGAAGAATATGAACAGAAAAAAACTATAACACTATCTCTTTCGAAAGGTAGATCTATCTAAAATGTGAGAAAAGATAGAGTGACGTCATGGTTCACAAATAGATTTCCATGACAACCTGGAAGTGCTTTGATTAGCTATAAAAGGAATGATGTAGGGGTGACATATTTTTGCTGTGCAGTATGAGAGGAATAAACCAGAAGATGAGAATGCTATGATATAAATAGGTTCAAAATGTTTTATTTAAGAAATTTAACTTAAAGAGAAAATATAATGGATATTGATAAAGTAAAGTAAGGATAAGATATGAAAATCGAAAAATAATAAAATATTACGTAGAAAGACTTAACAAGACAAAATAACAAATATTGAAATTATCGCAAACAAATAATAAATTCTTCAAGAGATTAGGGACAAAAAAAATGACATCACACAAGAGAAAGAATATTTTCTATCAATCAGGGAACTAATTAGTGATCGAAGATCATTGATTCCAAGATCTATGTTCATTTCACACGGTTGAACGATGTTTAAAGTAATGATCTAATAGGTTTCTTTTATTGCTTTATCAGCCTTAGTTTTGAAACCACTTTCTATATATATGAGAATCACATCATTAATAGAATGACCAGGTTGGGCAACAGGGGGGTCTTTTTATACACTTTATGAGATAAATAGAGTTGTGTATTGTATAGGTAATTTCTTTAGTAGTTTCGAAGTGTTTTTGGTTATGATTGTCGTAAAAATAGACGGCAGTTTTTATAGACTTGCAGTTTAGACAACGACCTTTAATACCCGGATGACAATTATACTGTGGTGGACTGTAATTCACTTTTGCGGGAACATTATTGTCTTTAAGATTTTGCTCTTCTGAAAGGAGACAACAGGAAACTTCAGGAAAAATTTGTATTGTACGATCATTTAGCTGTAGTAAAATGAAAACGCTTTCTTTTCAGAATATATGAAACGTTTCTGTGTTTGAAGTAATGAATATTACACTGAAAAGTTCTGTTTGACTCTTTAGTGTTACATTGTTGAAGAATGGTTTTCATTTAATAATGTTAGCTTTTTCCATCTGTCTGTTAATTTTGATATATCTATAGTCTCTTTGTAATATGGTTTTGTTCAGATTTTTGGCGTATTTTCTGTGTTCTGTAGAAATATTTCTTCAATGCATATTTTCTTGATTTAGAGCTCTTGGCTGTAGGTTTAATACAGTGGAGTGGAAGATTTTGTAGAAAGAATATTGTGGTCTGTCAGTGGAGTGGAAGATTTTATAGAAAGAATATTGTGGTCTGTCAGTGGAGTGGAAGATTTTATAGAAAGAATATTGTGGTCTGTGAGTGTAGTGGAATATTTTGTAGAAAGAATATTGTGGTCTGTCAGTGGAGTGGAAGATTTTATAGAAAGAATATTGTGGTCTGTCAGTGGAGTGGAAGATTTTGTAGAAAGAATATTGTGGTCTGTCAGTGGAGTGGAAGATTTTGTAGAAAGAATATTGTGGTCTGTCAGTGGAGTGGAAGATTTTATAGAAAGAATATTGTGGTCTGTCACTGGAGTGGAATATTTTGTAGAGAAAATATTGTGGTCTGTCAATAGGTTTTTGGTATAAGCCAGCGTATAGAAGACTATTATTTAAAGAGACAGTGACGACAAGAAATTAAATTTATGTAAGAACGAATTCAAGGATAAACTTGATCGTTTTGTGAAAGGAGTTAGCATTAGAAAAATTTATTTAAGTAACTCAAAACCGGCTACTCATATAAGAAATATCTCATCCATGTAGATTTATAAGGGTGAGATTTCATTGGGCTTTGTAGTAAAACCTGGCTTTCAATATAGCCAATACATATTGGCATAGATAAGAGCCATCTTTGTACCGTTAACCTGAAGACATTGCTTGTTGCTGAAATCAAAGTTGTTTAGAGGTAAGGAAGACATGCAAGAAAGAGATACTTTTTGATTTTCGAATGGACTGGAAGGGTATAGGGAAGTTTTTATAATTTCAAGTTCTTCATTCTATAAAGAGAAGAAACATCTATTGTACACAGAAAGCTGTTAGGAGGTAAATGTCCAATGTCACTGATTTCCTCATCTCCTTTACGTAACAAGTGAGAGTATGGGAAATATATTTTATGTAATGGTCAACAAAAGCAGAAAGTTCCCTCAGTGACCACATTTGTGTTAGAAATGTTGGAATGGCCAGGATTATTAGGTTTGTGCATTTTTGATAAGAAATAAAAAGTACACGGACAAGCCTATTTAAGTGTCAAGTTCTGAAAGCTATCTTTGTCAGTTCTCTTGTTTTGGAAGAGGTCTTTAAGTTTATCACTAGCGGTTTTAGTAAACTGAGTTATAAGGTCCAGTGTAAGTTTCTTGTAGAAATTAGTGTTCTCCAATTGGCGGTTTGCTTCTGTGAAAAATAGCAGAAGCCCACACTTAACCGCTGGCTTTATTATAATAATACGGTTGTTAGAATTAAGGACTGTTAGAGCAGATTCTTTTGGGGGGTTCAGATTATTGTGGCATTGCTTGGAAGATTTTAAGATTTGAATTGAGTGATTTTCTACAGCTGCAACATATAACTCTCTAGATGTGGTTCTCTGCCTGGCGGAGCATTCCATAATGACTTTTCTTTGAAAGTCGGAGTTTGTTGGTGGTCAGTAGGGTGAGATTTGTTATGTTAAATCTGAAGAGTCTGAGTTTTTTAGACAATTCGTATAGGTCAGAAAGAATTTCATGTTTATTAATAAAGTTATAAGTCTGACAGGTCTGGTAGTAGGTGAGACTTTTATCAAAACCGGCCTCTGTAACTGTAAAAGCTATGTTTGAAATATTACGTATGTTCAGAGAATATGAATATACATTACGACAAAGTTAACACAGTAATATGATAGATATGTGTGTGTGCACGATGGAGCTACGATAAAAAAATGCATCCACGTATACGGTAAAACGAAGGAGTAAATATGCGCAGAGAAGTAATACGACAATAGGAAAATGCACAGCTATACGGTAAGGTCAAGTTATGTATTTCTGTACATATGTATTGGATATAGAAATACAAAATGAAAGAGGTGAAATAATTGCAAAACATGTTTGTTTGATAATTAATTAATTAATTGTAATAATTACAGAACATGTTTGTTTAATAATTGATTAACTGAAAATAATTACAAAACAGGTTTGTTTAATAATTAATTAATTAATTGTAATAATTACAAAACATGTTTGTTTAATAATTAATTAACTGAAAATAATTACAAAACAGGTTTGTTTAATAATTAACTAATTAATTGTAATAATTACAAAACAACACGGACTTCCCATGTCTGATATTTTTGATAAATTCCTTATTAATTACTTGAAACTGAATTAAGAGTTCACATGAAAAAAAGACTTGCAACATGATTATTGAATCTTTCAGTGTGTCCCATAAATATGTTAGCATAGTTAGGAGCCATCTTGGTACCGTCAATCTCAGGGTAATGCTCGTTGTCAAAATTGTAAATTGACGTGTAAGACATACTAAACCATGTGGTTCTGTTTAACGCTTGGTTTCTTAAACTTCAAGAAATGCATTTTTAACTCTACATATCAAAATGTAGATATCTTTAATTGTTGTTATATACTGTGCCAGGATGCTGCTTTTCCTTGAAAAGAAACGGAGTTGGATTATTACTACTGTTTTCGCAAAGTTGAAAAGAAAGCTCATGGTGGTAGTGTTACTTAAGTTGAAAAGAAAGCTCATGGTGGTAGTGTTACTTAAGTTGAAAAGAAAGCTCATGGTGGTAGTAACACTACCACCATGAGCTTTCTTTTCAACTTAAGTAACACTACCACCATGAGCTTTCTTTTCAACTTAAGTAACACTACCACCATGAGCTTTCTTTTCAACTTAATGTTACGAAAGTTGAAAAGAAAGCTCATGGTGATAGTGTTACGAAAGTTGAAAAGAAAGATCATGGTGGTAATGTTACGAAAGTTGAAAAGAAAGCTCGTGGTGGTAGTGTTACAAAAGCTGTAAAGAAAGCTCGTGGTGGTAGTGTTACGATAGTTGAAAAAAAGCTCGTGGTGGTAGTGTTACTTAAGTCGAAATAAATCATTGTTTGAAGGCCGCAAATATTTATCTTGAGACTATTATTACGCATGTTACCATAAAAGGTTTCAGTTTTACAGATATTGTAATCTCAGGTGCATTGATTTCCCCTAGAAATATTCAGATAGGATTTGTAGATTAAATGAAGGTTCGGCAGATTTCTGACTGTGAATGAGATGTGAAAATAAAAAGCCTGGGTACATTGTGAATCACAATGAAAAGTATTTTCTTTTTTTCAGAAACACAGTCAACATGCGTGTATTCACAATAGGTAGCGTCTTTACTAGAACTTGAAAGCTTTCAGTGAATCTAGAGATCTCCAAAACATAGCATTATGTATACGAAATAACAACGCTATTCTTCTCATTGAGGGTGCTTTATCTACGTCATTTTCGGTTATTACCATAAAAAAATAAGAGAAGTCGTATTTTCCAGGTCTCACTTGACCAGATAATTGGAAGTATTGCTGTCTACATTCACATAATTTGAAGCCTCCCCCCCAAGTGGCACAGCGCTATGTCTGCAGACTTACAACGCTAGAATCCGGGTTTCGATACCCGTGGTGGGGGGAGCACAGATAGCCCATTGTGTAGCTTTGTGCTTAATTACAAACAAACAAACATAATGTGAAATATTTTGAGAAATCTTTCCCTCGAATAGGCGCACTTGGTACCATATGTGAATGACTTAAAACAATAGGTAACTAAAGCGAAAGGAACTTAGCCACTTCCCTGACGAACATTTGATAATCAATACTATATACAGTTATATGCATATTTCAGGCAAACTTTCAGAGTTCATCTTATTTAATAATAGAGGTAGAAACTATCTAGTGTCCTGCATACTACACCCATTCTTATTCTTTGGATTATAATACACTAATGTTACTTATTGATGTTTGCTATTTATTCTATATATTTCCACTGCTTTTAAAAGAACATGGATCCATGCTACAAAGTATCAAATACTAAGTTAAGTTTGGCCCAATTCTGTTTTCATTATCGTAAAAAAAAGTGTATTTTAGCTTACGCTGGAAGGAGTGTGTAGAGATGTTGAGTATATTAAAACGAATTCGGAGCCTTATGTCATAGCAGTCCATGTGGCCCCGCCTAGTCATGCTGTACCTAATGACTATGCATTTCAACAAAAGCCCTACAGCATAGTTCTACAGCGAAAGGTCTCGTCGTAAGGAAGTCATATTTAAAACACACACACACCCTCTCTGTACCTTTCCATAAGACATCTAGTTTAAGAGGACGAAGTTTTCTTAGTGCCTTTTTCAACAGTACAATCACAAATAAGTACATAGGCGCTACATCCAACGACTTGGTTGGTATGTCTTTGTGTAAAATAATATGCAAACCCGTATCATTCTCCGGCTGTTGAAGGATACAATGGCTGAACAAATATGTAGTGACAGCAAGTTGTGTACAAGTGTTTTGTGCCACTTTTCCAGAGAGAAATCTTTAGTATGCCGTGTACTGTTGCCTGAGGTACGTGGATCGTCTTTGCTACTGACATTTGTGTTTGTGGATTCTCACATGTTATAGGATGCTGCACTTTGCCTATCACAGCTGGGGTACGATTGATCTGATATCTCTGTCTGAATGGTCCTGGTACCCAAAGTTGATCCATATTCCTTTGCTTTCTAATGATAAAGAGTATTCCAGTCTAGAAACTTCTAAATCCCCGATTCAAATACATCGTTATGATCTGAGTGTATAAATATTTTGGGTCTGAAAGGGCTCATACATACCCTTCCCAAAAACGATATTTTCAGTGACATCACACTACCTACACAATGTCAAACAATGATGAAATGTAGGTCTGATACATTCCATCCCACCACATCTTTATATCGGCTGAGGTAAACAGGTTAATATAACTTACTGAACCCTCTGATTGTTTATATTGTAATGGTCTTTTATGAGTAATTAATGATGCAAATGTAAAGCATAGAGAACAAAACGAGCAAAAAAAAGGGTTAAAACTCTATTTAAATATGTGTATAATCTCACTAAAGTTTTAATTAAATCTAACGTGAATATTAATACATTTTTGAATTTTATTAATGAATTAATTCTGAGCAGTAGCCAAAGAAGTTACGAAACCTATCAAAGAAGAAAATAAAAGTTGTGAAAACCTATACCAATTTGTTATTCTAATTACACTCTTCTATAGAATGAACTTCTACATATACACCCAATAAAGTTTAACTTAAACTCATTTTTGTTAAACATTTGCCATGTTATTGAAGTATTTGCAAGACGGAAATTGAACAAACGAAACGGATATAATAAAACACTACTAGATGACTACGAACCGTCGTGTATGTGAAGTGAATAAACAGATGTGAGCATGCGTTTGAATATCAGTAAGCCAAAACCATGCTGATGAAGCCCTGTGCAATATCTGAATATTTATGAGCAAATACAATTATTCATAGTTTAAAATGTGTCTAAATGACACTGTATTTGTTTACTACAGAAAGCCTGACCACACCTCATTCTGAGAGTGTGTTCGGTTTAATGAAATGTAGAAAAACATACGCTGATATACGTGTAAGTATGTATTTCATCTCAATAAATTTGTTGCAAGCTTGAAGAGAGAACCAAGCTCAAAATTTCAGTGATATTGTGTAAGTAATTGTTCTCGATAACGGTTTCAAAAATATATTTTGGTTTTGTTGCTTACAATGAATATAGTGAAATAAAATCCATTTCCAGCTTCATCATGTATCTTTAAGATAAGAATTTTGCGAGTCCAATGTCTGGAAAAATCCAGCTGTAAATCATAATCCATAATGTGTATGTTATTTGTTGTAACTTAAAGGAAGGTAATATCTGCTTCAACTATGTCCACTGCGGGGAATCGAACCCCAGGTTGAACCATAATGAGTTATGCAATCAAAAAAAATAGATTTGTCGTTCAAAAATAAAACATATCATAATAACTAAGTTTCCTAGCCTTTTTTGGGAATGTTTATTAGAAAGATAGTTAACAATAATGAACACACACATTTGCTGTTTATTAAAGCGACATTGAGACTCTTGGGAAGATTAAGTTGCAAAGACGCATTAATTCCATATATAAAATAGCTACTACATTTTTCGAATATGTTGTTTAGGACAAAGCAACACAGCTGTCCACTGTTGAAATATCTAAACAACTAACTTGGTTCTCCAACAATGTTATAAACTATCATGCTAAACATTTGAAGGAATGGTTCTTTTGTCTAATTTAAAAATTTAACAGTTCATTTTCAGTTGTTTTTTCTAGACTAACAGAATAGAGAAAGAGAAACTTTAAACAAGAAAATATTTTTCACATTAATTGAAAAAATGTAGATGTAATTTCGTTTTAGAATATTTCAAGATTAATGTTTCATCATTTTTGTTAAAATAAGTTTACCATAACGTTTTTTAATAATATCAGCAATCGGCCTATTTTTAGGAAATCTCAAATGTAATATAAAACTAGATAAACTAGTAAATTCATTACTATGGAAATCAACTGGCTTGAATAATTACTTAGAACATAAAAACCATTCTGTATAAGTGAACCCACTCTTATACTGTTTTTAAAGTTAGATGTAGAATTTTGAAGAAAAAAGCACCCCTTCAGTCTGCTAAAAATAAAAAGCCAATTATAATTTGTTTAAAAGTAATATAAACATACCTTCAGTTATATAAAATGATATAGTTTTTCATAAAATAATAAACTAAATGCATTATAGTGAACGTATGTGAAAATATAACACCAACAATCGTATACAACTTAAATAAATATTTCTTTATCTATCTTTGTTTTGGTTTGTTTCTATAAATCACGCTATTTATCTAACAGTCGTTCAGTATGCCTGCTTCTTTTGTTAATTCAATATTTTGATAAATCAATAAATATAACGTTAGTAACATATTTTTTTTCTAAAGAATCCGTACACGAACAAAAACCGAAATGATATATTTTGTAATACCGAATGAAATTGTTTGGCGTCCATCAAATATAAACCGGTTGGATGAATAGCAAACACTATTTGTTTTTTACTCTTCAAAATCTTGGAAATAAATTTAGGAGGATATGTTCCCATCTTTCTAAGTTACACTTTGTTTGCTACTCAACATTTGTTGATTGTTTGCTTGCTTTGAATTTCGCGCAAAGCTACACGAAGGCTATCTGCGCTAGCCGTCCCTAATTTAGCAGTGTAAGACTAGAGGGAAGGCAGCTAGTCATCACCACCCACCGCCAACTCTTGGGCTACTCTTTTACCAGCGAATAGTGGAATTGACCGTCAAGAACGTTCACGAAAACACAAACTGAAACTGATAGCACAAAGCTTGAAAAAAAGCTTTGTAGTGTCAGTCTCGATTTGTGTTTTAGAAGCTGTAAAGCGAAACGTTGAGTGTCTAATTAAATAAAAACAACATTTTGGTGTTATAATGTTGTTTATTTCTAATATTAATGTGTCTTCTATACATCAATACGCACTACAGACATTAAACAATGAGATGTAATCTATCTGTTACAGAATCATTTCTGGTTCCTTGTGTTTTATTAAGTAGTAAAAACAAAAAGAAAAGGCACGTTTCAGTTAACATAATTATTTAATTCAAGTTTTTCAAAACTATTTGAAATGAACCAATTTGGACAATCAATTAAAACATGCATCTACAAAAACAAAAAGGAAGTTCATTGATTGACAAAAGTATGAAGTGAGAGTAAACACCTACCTTATTTTTATGGAAGTGATATTTCTAATAATTCAACAACTGTCGGAAAGTTTCTGTCAGGGCAAAACGTAAACTGATCCAGCAAGTTGAAACTATTCACAAGTATTATATTTTCAAAACAGTTTTTTTTTTAGAGTAATCACATACCATTTATTTGTATTTTCTTCTTAAGCTAAAATACTAAATAACCATATTGATTGCTTTTAGAAAAAAAATCGATAGATCATAAAAACGAATAACCTTACAGTTGACAAGGCCCGATGAACTTTCGAAATACATTCGATATTCGTGATTGTTTGACTGTGAATATTTCTATTGTTACATGCATTCGAGAACACACATACATATAACGCATATTGTCTTATTTCAGTAAATATGTACGTATTTGAACAAAAGTAATTCAGCTATTTTTTTTCTTTTGTGTCTTTAAATACATTTATAAGTTGCTTATAAATATGCAAAGTGATCTATTCAACAGGGTAATAATACAAAAAACATAACATATGATTCTATGAGCTAGGTTGCTCGAATTTCTTCAAATGTACAGAATTCTACGAAGGAACAGAAGTTTCTTTGTTGATATAGCTGTGTATCCTTGGCTTACTCTTTCTACCGCTTCCGTGATTTCTTACACATACATATAGCCTATCATGTTCGTTAACTTGGATCATATCTTGTATAGCCTATCATGTTCGTTAACTTGGATCATATCTTGTATAGCCTATCATGTTCGTTAACTTGGATCATATCTTGTATAGCCTATCATGTTCGTTAACTTGGATCATATCTTGTTTCAATTTCCTCTCTACCTGCTTGTTTGCGCCGTTTTTCCGGTGACTTAAACAGAAACACGTATACTTCTGCTGAAAAATACATTACGATTTCCAACTGTAGCAATCTTTTTATGTGGAAACACGTAAACTTGTTTCAGTGTTACACTAATATTTTTCACAAAGTTAAAATCTTTAAATTGCAGAACTTTCAAGCGTTCCATGAAGTAACAGATTTCTACCGATAGGAGTCTAGTTCCACATTGAGTGTTTCGATATTGGAAGAAATGAACGCAGTAATTAGTTTTAACTCATATTATGAGCTTTAATATATATATGTGTGTGTTATATGTATCATGATGTTTAGAAGTTTGAAACGTACATTTATATATATCATTGCGCATTACATAACTTCACCCACTCACACATATACTGAGTTTAAAATATTAGAGTCTCTAAATTTGTATACCTTAGGAAAGGGGTGATGTGTTTCGATGCTGCAAAGCCGTGTCCTGATGTATATCCGGTGAACTTAGTACCAACCATTGATGTACATCTGGTGAACTTAGTAGCAACTATTGATGTATATCTGGTGAGCTTAGTACCAACCATTGATGTACATCTGGTGAACTTAGTAGCAACTATTGATGTATATCTGGTGAGCTTAGTACCAACCATTGATGTACATCTGGTGAACTTAGTAGCAACTATTGATGTATATCCGGTGAACTTAGTACCAACCATTGATGTACATCTGGTGAACTTAGTACCAGCCATTGATGTACATCTGGTGAACTTAGTACCGACCATTGATGTATATCCGGTGAAGTTAGTACTAACCATCGATGTACATCTGGTGAACTTTGTACAAACCATCGATGAACATCTGTTGAACATAGTACCAACCATTGATGTACATTTGGTGAACTTAGTACCAACCATTGATGTACATCTGGTGAACTTAGTACCAACCATCGATGAACATCTGTTGAACTTAGTACCTACCGACCATCGATGTACATCTGGTGAACTTAGTACCAACCATTGATGTACAATTGGTGAACTTAGTACCAACCATCGATGTACATCTGGTGAACTTAGTCGCCACCTGTCTTCCATTACAGTTCAAAGTATCGTTATATTTTGGGATCTATCTTTTATGCTCTTCACATACGATTTCAAAACTGCTCAAAACATTTCAAATGAATTTAAAATGAAGCTTGAAGAGCTCAAGTTAGATCTTGGGCAACATTTGTCTCAAGTCACATCATATAGGAAAAGTTGATGTATTATTATATTCAAAGAAGTATACTCCTACCATGCAAACTTGCACCAAATATAGGCAATGCAGCGTTATCCAGAACGTGACATTATGACAAGGTATTCATTATTTATACCGTGATGTTATCTCTACCAGTCTTCACGGTTGAGACAACAAAGCTATATCCAAAGGGTTATTCAGGTTACCGTAAAAACCCAGATTTATCTCAGGACAATCGTTCCACATGTTGTTTTTTATATTACGATGCTCATGGCTTACATTCATGGCTTTGCGTGTTATTGTCTCAACATCATGGAATTTTCTCTGTAGTCCTGAACCCTCAGCCAAGTTGTGGGTCATCTGAGGTGTCGTTTTACAGCAAAGTTTCTGATTTATTTTAGGTTACCGAGCCAATTTTACAGAATATTAAGTCCATTGATCTCCAGTATCTTTAACATTTTATTCTCAATGGATTTGGGCAAAAGCTGACAGAGTGAGGCATCTTGGACGCTCATACCACCAAATTTGCACCCATTGGACATTTAAAAGGTCTTTGAGCTCTTATTTTTCGGAATCATAGCTGCAATTGGCTGCCTGTGACAGACTATGACTGACCCTTATAGTTCTAAGCATCGGTGCACCTATGATATTCACACCCAAGTTTAGTGTGAAAAGTTTAATTAGTAGTTGGAGTATGTGCTATTGCAATACTTTTTGTAGTGTGTATATATTTATTAAATTTGAAGAAATATTACATTTTTGTATTAGATATACACACACAATGTTTATAAGAAAAAGCATTAGTTATGTTAATTTTAACAAATATATTTGAGGTCGTTTATAATTTCTTATGATAATTATGAGAGTGCATGTGTTTTCCCTTTATTTCTTTTTAATATTAATTTTCTTGTATTAAACGTATAGTTGATTTTATTCTTAATATTCAGAGGCTACGTATGTTTTATTTTGTACTGAAGGCATTAATTTAACCTACAAGTAGACTCCTATAAGACAGTTTCACGTCCGTTTTGTTCTTAAACATGTAAAATATACTTATTTATGTAATTTTAAGAGACGCTTCTAAAGCTATATGGCACATTCTTTTCTATTTATTTGTGTATGTTTCACAACCCATGAAAAGAAGGTCAGACGTTTCAGAAAATCTTTCTTTTTATAAAATATGGATAGAGTAAAATAAGAAAAAATCCTGAAAACGCTAGATTTCAAAAATTGCTTTGAAACTATTTATAGCATAGTGGCAAATGTATTCGGCGTCATGTGAAAAACTTCGCGCACTTAAATTGTTAGGATTCGATTGGCGGGTAGAGGGGTGTCATAAGAATTTGTTTGCTATTGACAACCGTAACGGAAATTACTTTTGTTTCTTCAGAGTTTCTTCAATGCTTCAATATTTCTGAGAACCAAGAGAAAAAGTAGCTTCTGCCTAACTGTAGCAATGTATTGTTTATCTCGCACAGTGTAGTTCCTGACACATAAACAATTTGCAATCTGTTTCAGCTGAAACTGGAAACCTTTATATCAACTTGATACTAAACTTGGCGATAATCAAGTTAAACTGGGAAAAGTATTATATGCAAGAGCTTTGGCTATTTTACGAATGAATCCATTAGAAAATTATTCTACGATATGAATCCCTGGTATATATATATAAACACACATATATAAACTACTGGCTTTAATGCGCACATGAACCTCTATATAATTTGTACATTGAACATGCAAATCACATTAGATTCCATCTCTGGTATCTAGAGTGCCAATATACAATAGCTTCTAAATCCTGGCTTGTTTCCTGGCATGACGTTCGTAGTACAGACCGTAAAATTATTGACGAGTCAAAAAAAAATGTTGAAAGACAATGTCAGTTCGAACTGCATTTGTTAAAAGCCTAAAACCAAAAGAAGAAACATCATTCATAAGGTTCGAGTTAAGATCATCTGGGAATCAAATAGTAGAGAGTTATAGACGAGTCATTCATTATTTATGAGAAACGCATGCAGTGGTGTAATGACTTCTGACTTTAGGAGTGAAAGATGATCTCCTTAGATTGTCAAATTTCGTCCTTTTTTATAAAACGGACGTGTTTAGGAGTAGAGAGAGGACAAAGAAAATCCTGCGTGTTTTGGTGCTAACTACAGGAGGAGCAAGACTGTTGTGTACCTCATTTTGTTGATTTGGTCTTGATTCTATCATTGATCTTGAACGTGGGATAATAGCTATTCATTACAAGGGCGTCCTAAATTACCGGGGCTCGCCTTATCACGCGACTGTCTGTATTGCAGACTGGCCGGACGTAGCTTAGTGGTTGCCTTCCAGGCTGTGAATTGCAATTTCCAACACTAGGACTGACATATGCCGCAGAAAAAAGCTGCACTCTTCTTTCTGTGTGTGTGTGTGTGTGTTTTATGTATATATAACAATGGCAGATGATCCTGTAATTCGGTTAAGAGTGTACATGTAGGTGGCTGGTGCTGTTCAGTGATCGCTTTCCCTCTTATCAGCTATTGTAAATTATGAAAAGATCTTGGGGGTGTCTGACTTGGCCGTTTACCCCATGTTACATACTAGTTTGTTGAGTACGATATAGGGATTCAACTACCTGTCTTGCTAATTCGTCGGATATTAGTCTTATCAAACCACTACAAGGAATTATTTTAATGAATAATAGACGTTTCTTATTGAGTAATGGTATTACCTTTCTGTTGAACCATTCCAATTCATTGTTGATTCACTACCAAACCCATTTAGACTATTCTTAAGAGCCATTATGGCTAAACAACATAGTAAAACGTATTTTGGAGAAAAAATTCTCTCCAACCTCTGTGTATGTATAACCTAAAAAATAAAGTTGTATTTAGTTAAATTCCTATTTCTTACTAATTTTAAGATCGTCCATATTATTCACCTACACAACTAAACGCTATATAAAACTCGATGATATAAAGAGCAAGGAACTGAAATGAGGTTATTGTTGAATACTAGACAGTAAGGAACAAAAACTTGGTTATCTTTGATAGATTGTTTAGGCAGAGTATTTATTCAGAAACTTGGTTGTTGTTGAATACTAGACTGTAAGGAACAGAAACTAGATCGCTGTTGTATACTAGACAGTAATGAACAAAAACTAGGTTGTTGTTGACTACTAGACAGTAAGGAACAGAAACTGTGTTGTTGTTGACTACTAGACAGTAAGGAACAGAAACTAGGTTGCTGTTGAATACTAGACAGTAAGGAACAGAAACTTTGTTGTTGTTGTATAGTAGACAGTAAGGAACAGAAACTAGGTTGCTGTTGAATACTAGACAGTAAGGAACAGAAACTAGGTTGTATTTTGTATACTAGACAGTAAGGAACAGAAACTAGGTTGTTATTGTATAGTAGACAGTAAGGAACAGAAACTAGGTTGTTGTTGACTACTAGACAGTAAGGAACAGAAACTAGTTTGTTGTCGACTACTAGACAGTAAGGAACAGAAACTAGGTTGTTATTGTATACTAGACAGTAAGGAACAGAAACTAGGTTGTTATTGTATACTAGACAGTAAGGAACAGAAACTAGGTTGTTATTGTATACTAGACAGTAAGGAACAGAAACTAGGTTGTTGTTGATTAGATTACTTGATTAACTGGATGGCCAGTAATTAATTGGTAAACTGATCGATTAATTAGAAATAACAATTTACAAATGGTATGATCAAAGAAGAGATGAACATGAACAAAAAAAACATTCCATGTTCATGTCTCCAGTCACGTAGTACTAATTACGGACCAATGTTTAGTTGTTGTCACGTAGTACTAATTAACGGACCAACGTTTAGTTGTTGTCACGTAGTACTAATTAACGGACCAACGTTTAGTTGTTGTCACGTAGTACTAATTAACGGAGCAATGTTTAGTTGTTGTCACGTAGTACTAATTAACAGAGCAATGTTTAGTTGTTGTCACGTAGTACTAATTAACGGAGCAATGACTAGTTGTTGTCACGTAGTACTAATTAACGGAGCAATGTTTAGTTGTTGTCACGTAGTACTAATTAACGGAGCAATGACTAGTTGTTGTCACGTAGTAGTAATTAACGAAGCAATGTTTAGTTGTTGTCACGTAGTACTAATTAACGGAGCAATGACTAGTTGTTGTCACGTAGTAGTAATTA